>NW_007727050.1:448520-451601 GCF_000696425.1 Galeopterus variegatus
CACTGAGGGTTGCGATCCGTTGCCGGACACGGAAAAAGACAAAAAAAAAAAAAAAGAATTGATCTTTTGTTTATTCATTCAACAAATATTCACAGCACTTACATAGCACAGCAGTCTAATCACTAGGGATATATCCCTAAACAAAACAGGCAAAAAGGCCCGTCCTCATGGAGCTTGTAGTGTAGTGGAGGAAAACACAATAAATAAAACAAATACGTATTTTATAGTATACTAGCAGGTGATAAATGCTATGCAGAACACCAAAGCAAGCAAGGGGGATGGAAGTGCTGGGGCTGGGAGATGCAGTTTCAAATGGGACGGTGAGGGAAGGTCTCGTTGAGAAGGTGACAGCTGAGCAAACTCAGAGGCAAGGCAGCATTCCAAGCAGAGGGGTGGCAGGTGCAAAGACTGAGGTGGGAGAATGCATGGCTTGTTTAAGAAAGAGAAAGGAGACCAGTGTGCCTGAAGCTGAATGAGTGAGGGAAAGAGGAGCAGGAGGTGGGGTTGGAGGGGTGATAAGCTGGGTGAATGAGTGTGAAATTATATCAAATTCTCTTTCTGCATCTATGAGATGATTATGTGATTTTTTTTCTCCTTTAATCTCTTAATGTAAAGGATTATGTTTTTAGACTTGCCTATGTTAAGCATCTTTACATTCCTGGGATAAGCCAAAGTTGGTCACAGTATGTAATATTCATACAAGCTGAATTTGGCTTGGTAATGTATTCTTCAGGTGGTTTGCATCTGTATTCATGAAAAACATTGCCCCGTAATTTTCTTTTTTTTAAAAAAATTTACTTGTGGTAAAAAAACATAAAATTTACTACCTTCACCACTTTTAAGTGTACGATTCAGCAGTGTGAAGTATATTTACATTATGGTGTAACGAGCTCCAGAGCTCTTCCATCTTTCATAACTGAAACTCTATATCCATTGAACCATAGCTCCCCTTTCCTCCTCCTCCAAGCCCCTGGTGACCACCATTGCATTTCCCATTTCTGTGAATTTGACTGCTCTGGATACTTCATGGGAGTGGAATCATACAGTATTCTTTTCGTGACTGGCTTATTTTACTTAAAATAATGTCCTCAACAATCTACATTGTCATATGGGACAGGATTTCCTTCTTTTTAAAAGCTAAATAGTATTCCATTTATATCCCGTATTTTCTTTATCCACTCATCTGTCAATGGACATTTGCGTGGCTTTCACTCTTGCCTATTATGAATAATGCTGCAATGAACATGGGTCTGCAGGTACCTCTTTGAGAGCCTGCTTGCAATTCTTTTGGATATATACCTAGTGGGGGGATGGCTGGATCATGTGGTAATTCTATTTTTACTTTTTTGAGGAACTCCCATATTGTTTTCATAGTGACTGCACCGTTATACATTCCCCATCAGCACTGAACAAGTGTCCCAATTTCTCCACGTCCTCACTAACACTTATTATTTTCTGTTTTTTGGATAGTGGCCATCCTGATGGATGTGAGGTGATATTTTATTGTGGTTTTGATTTGCATTTCTCTAATTATTAATGATGTTGAGCATTTTTTCATATGCTTGTTGGCCATTAGTATATCTTCTTTGGAGAAATGTCTATTCAAATCCTCTGCCCATTTTAAAATAGGCTTATTTATTTATTTGTTGTTCAATTGTAGGAGTTCCTTATATACTCTGAATATTAATTCCTTATCAAATATATGATTTGCATATATTTTCTCCATTCTGTAGACTGCTGTTTCATTCTGCTTTTTGTTTGATGTGCAGAAGTTGTTAAGTTTGAAATAGTCCCATTTGTCTATTTTTGCTTTTGTTGCCTGTGCTTTTGGTGTCATAGTCAAGAAATCATCACCCAGTCCAGTGTCATGAAGCTATCCCTCTACATTTTCTTCCAGGAGTTTTATAGTTTTAGATCTTACATTTAGGTCTTTAATCCATTTTGAGTTAATTTTTTTATATGGTATAATGTAAGAGTCCAACTTCATTCTTTTGCATGTGGATATCAAATGCTCCCAACACCATTTATTGAAGAAACTATCCTTTTCCCACTGAGTGGTCTTGGTACCCTGTTGAAGATCATTTGACCATACTCATGTACAAGTATGTGAGGGTTTATTTCAGAGCTCTATATTCTGTTCCATTGGTGTATATTCCTATCCTATGCCAGTACCACATTGTTTTGGTTACTGTAGCTTTGTAATATGTTTAAAATTAAGAAGTGCGAGGCCTCCAACTTTGTTCTTTTTTTTCAAGATTGTTTTGGCTATTCAGGTATCCATGAGATTCCATGTAAATTTTAGGATTTTTTTCCTTATTTCTTCAAGATATGCCATTGGGATTTTAATGGAATGTAATTCTCTTTAATATTGCCCTTATCTGGCCTAGGTATCAAGGTGATGCCAGCCTCATAGAATAAGTTGGAAAGTGTTCTCTCATTTTCAACAGAAATTATTTGTTTAGATTTACCCCCATGTTTATCAATTTATTTGCATTGCTTTTCTTCTTGTATCTCAGACCTTCCTTCTAGGATCATTTTCCTTCTTAATAAAATACATATTTTAGAAGTGTCTTTAGTAAACAAGTGCTGCTATGAAGTGTCTTGCTTTTGTTTATTTGAAAATGTCTTTATTGCACTCATTCTTGAAAGATAGTTTGGCTGGGTATATAGTTTTAAATTGATAGCTATTTTTCTCTCAGCACTTTGAAGATATCAATAGTATCAAACTTTGAATATGACATGATCACATGTATTACATGATTAAATATGTATATAAAAACAGACTGGAAATAGACACAAACAATTGTGAACATACCATCCAACACAGCTCGAGTAATCTATCTGTGCCTTCTTGATCTGAGTACCTTACATCCTCAGACAGAAGACATGACTTTCTTGGCTCTTGTATTTAGCATTCTCTTGCTTCTTAAAAAAGTTTTATCCATATGTATGCTTTTCTGAACAATAAATCTAAATATAGAACTAAGACCAAACAACTGTGAGAATTATGGTAACAGAACAGAATGTGAATATTATTATATATACTACTAGTTGAAAGAAGAATAATATAGCTAACAAAAA
>NW_007727050.1:452753-460266 GCF_000696425.1 Galeopterus variegatus
AGTGAGCGGGAACCGGTCTGTATGTGGGATCCGAACCCTAGGGCGGGAGCGCCGCCGCGCTCCCAAGCGGCGCACCATCCAGTGCGCCACCGGTCCGGCCCTATAATCCCATTTTTATAAAGTATTTCTTTAGTCTATATATGTATGGAAAGCTGCCTGGAATGATGTGCACTTTAATTTTAAAAATGGTTTATTTCGTGTGGTGGTATTCAGGCTGAATTTTAAATATATTTGTATTTTGTGTATTACTTCAAGTCTTTATTATGTATATATACTATTAAAAAGTCAAGGTATTTTTCGAATGCAGTGTCAACAACTTTTCAGGGCACTGGAAATCAGGACAACTTGCTGCTCCTCTTCCCTTCTGTCCCCATGGTCTTGACTGTCAGCTTTGTCTCTTTTCTTACTCTGGAGACTAGTCCGTCAATGCATGCACAGCTCACGCTGGCCGTGAAATTTCTTATCCTCAGAGTTCTGCCCTAGCATGCCCAGACTGTCCTGGGGTGGTCTTATGGCCACATTTTCTTAATATTGAACTTTTACATTGTTTCTGATAAGGGTGGCAATTTTAACCTGCCATGACCATTCTACATAAATCTTTGCTTATATCTTGATTACTCTTTAAGATAAACTCTTAGAAGTAGGGTCAAAGTGTAAGACATTTTTTTTTTTAATGCTCATAATTTTATATGGCCAAACTGATTTCCACAAAGGCCGTTCTAAATGGTGTTTTCACTATAGGTATTTATAAAAGTGCCTCTTCCATAATGCTCTTGCCAGCACTAGTCAGTTTTTTGTTTGACATTTGTGTCCATTTGATAAGCAAAAATGATATTTAATTGCTGTTGAATTAGCATTTTTATTATTAGGGGGGTTGAATGTTTTTCGTATGAGTATTGAATTTTAAAAATGTCAGTGGAATTTTGTAAGTGGGCAGACAACATGATCATATTTATTTTTTGGAACTGTAATTCAGGCAAGAGTATTGAAAGTGGGTGTTTGGAGGGGTCTGATGTCAGGAACACCAGAGAGGAGACCTTGGTGACAGCCAAGGCAATGGATGATGTGGCCTGAGCCTGGCAGGGGGGCAGGAAACGAGAACTGAGAGCATCCCATATCCATCTCTGACTTTATTCTTGGCTTCTTGATTCCTTACTATCATTTTCCATTTTGAAAAATTCACATAGCAATAACACTTTGCCCCAATTAATTTCATGATGTTCCTATTTTTTTTTTAATTTGGGGGAGCAGTCATTTGTATTCAAGAATTTATAATTCTTCTGAGAGGTTAGTTTCTACATTTTCGTCCCAGAGAATCAATAATTCTAAGAAGAATTTGGCTGCAAGACTATGAATTTTGTTCCCCTATAACTCGTATATGGGAAAAAGTAGAAATGGATGCTATGAATCCAAATACCCTGAAGAAATACACTGATCTGCTACTGGCTTTTGCCAGTATTGGTTAGTTAGTCTCTTAGCTTTTACCTTAAAGTCCTTATATGTCATATTTTTCAAATACAGAAATGAAACATACACAGTCAGTTTTTAGCCAAAGCAAAACCTGATGAAAAAACGACCGGCCCTCTGTAATTCTGAGCTGAATTGTCCCTCTTTGTTCTCTGTAGTCTTCAGATAAAAGGATTCATGTGGGATGGTAGATAGGGCGGCTTTAATTTGAATCAACTGGATTTACAGCTGGATTTTACGCCAGCCATGCTGTGAGGCAGGTTCTTTGTTTTCAGAAATTATCAAACTAAGCCTAATTAAACTTGCTTTGCTTTGATGTACTGTGATGTTTTCCATAATTTTATATTCTGAGCCATTTTTCTAAGTCCTTATTTGAAATCAAAGGTATAGATTCGTTTTACATGTCATGCCATGACTTAGTATGTATCTAATCGGGTCATAAGACATTTCCTCTTAATTGATGGTAATATAACATCATCACTATTATTATCGTTGTTGTGTTTTTGCAATTCGGACCTGTAGAATTGTTTTAAAGTATGATACGCTCTAGACATATGTGGAAGGAAGGTGCAAACACTTTCAATACTACCAACTAAGTGTAGATCTTAAACTATGGAACACACTCTTCTATTTTGAAAAATTCAATTGATCCTCCTTTTGGTTGTGTTGTTCCTTAAGGGGACATTTTTAAAAAAAAAGCTCATTTGCTACAATTGACTCCGTGTCTATTCCTTTTGTAAGGATGGGTTAAACAAGGTGCCTTGTTGTCTTTTTGTATTTGCAGGTTGTTCATTTCCCATTTAGTGGTGCATCCATTAGATCTCTCTTGCTTTACAGACTCTAGAATAAACAATATGAGTGTTTTTTATTAAAGCGCATTTGGCTTCACCATTGAAGAGAAATAATTTAAAAACACGTTGACTTCATTCTGCTAGCACCCTACTTGGAGTTCTTGTGAGCCACATATTCTCTGCTGCTTTTAAAAATGGACTTAACTGTTTTTGTTATTTTAGCCTAATTTCCTGTGGCTTTTAGACTATCATTTGGAATGGGCGTGGGATACAAAACCAAATCAATTATGTTGCAGATTTCTCTTTCAGCCCAGATGTGAGATAGCCTAGTTATGGGGATCCTAGTTATGGGGGGTACAATAAAGTCACTGTTAAGCATTTTGAACAAAGTAATGCTTCTGTGTTAGAGACCGATCATGAAGAAATATTATTTATATCCATTTCTATGAACGTCAGGAAAACTAGAAGCTCATTTATTACCAGTGTAAGAAAAACTTTGTATTGGTGGCCACGCTTTGATACCATTTTTAAAAATTCTGTGTTGAAGTGTAATATACAGAGAAGAGTGCAAATGTACAGCACACAGACTTTTCACAAACTGAGCACGCCTGGTTAAACCAGTCCTCAGAGAAGGAGCAGGTAGCCAGCACCCCAAAGCCACCCCAGCTCATGCTCCGGACCAGTCACTGCCCCCCTCCCCCTCCCCCCCGGACCCAGTGTCACCACTTTCCCGGCTTCTACCAACATTGCTTAGTTCTGCCTGCTTTTGCACACGACACGCATTTTACATGAGTTCACAGTACGTCCCATTTAATGTCTGGCTTCTTTTGTTCAACTTTATGGGTGTGAGATTTATCCGTTTTGTTGAGTGTGGCTATAGATTGTTTATTCTTACTCCTTTATAGTTTTCCGTTGTGTGAACATGCCACAATTTATGTACCCATTTTACTGTCGAGGGCAGCTTTACATGGTGGGGGCTGCGGGGAAGGTGCTGGGAGGAGGGGGCAAATGACTTTACATTTTATGTCCCGCACCAGCACTGTGTTAGCAGGAATTGTAAGCGAACTGAACAGATGTGGCCCTCACCTCTAAGTGCTTGTTCACTGCAGATAGTAAATACCTTGAGGACAGGGTTTATGTCCCCCTCCCCACTAACTCTGTGCCCCGACAAAGGCACTCAAATGAATGTTGATATGATTCAAAAGAGCTTGTCCAAATGCAAAAACAATAAAATGCAATTAAGAGGATGTAAAACATGGGGCCCAAGAACAACAGCACAGGACCTTCCAAATTAAGAAGAGACAGCTAGCAGAAGACGGGAAGGGAGAAGAAATAACATAAAACAGAGTAAAACAATACTTCTTTATCTGGCTATCATGTAAATGAGTCTAATTAAATAGAGCTTGCGGGGGCACTACTAAATCCTCTGATAAAAAAGTAAAAATAAAACAATGCTTTGGGTTGCTATTTTCTTGTTGGCTGCACAGTAACTTCCCTGGTCTCCAGTCTTTGATCATTTCAAATGTATTTTGTTTAATTTGCATGACTTTTTCAATCCCCAACTGGCAACTGAACTGAATAAACTAATAATTGTATAAAGTTGACATTCATCACAGCCATGGAAATGTTTGGTATTTCAGCCAATCTTGCTTTTCTTTCTTTTCTTTCCTTTTTTTTTTTGACTGATAAGGAGATCTTCTTTTTTTTTTTTTTGACTGATAAGGAGATCTCAACCCTTGGTACCCGGGGCCTCGGCCTTAGTGCTACCAGTGCTGCACTCTCCCGAGTGAGCCACGGGGCCGGCCCCAATCTTGCTTTTCTACTTTATTTTTATATCCTTTTTTTTTTTGACTGATAAGGAGATCGCAACCCTTGGTACCCGGGGCCTCGGCCTTAGTGCTACCAGCGCCGCACTCTCCCGAGTGAGCCACGGGGCCGGCCCCAATCTTGCTTTTCTACTTTATTTTTATATCAGGTTTCACTGTGGATTCTGCATAGTCTAGTTTATTGTAGTACACACAATAACATCTATTATTTTTTCATTTCTTTTATTGACTTGATTGAAGTTGCTCCACAATCTCAATAATCAATGTGCTAATATATTAATAATTATTGCTACATCCCAGCAAGTGGTAAGATAATTGCAGAGCTAATACCAGTGCAATACATATATTATTCATTAAAACATATAGTGCCGATTTGAACACACTGCTGCATTCTGCCAGCAAAAGCATCTCATGCTTTATTGGAGACTCATTTCGATTAAAAAATTAGGAAGTCCCATTCATTCTGGTAGGTTCGGATAGATAATAATTTGGCTGCTCTAGGAATTAACCTCAAGGGAATGTGAATGAGTGACAGACTTGAAAGGAAGTCGGGGAGGATTTGGTTTGGTTGTCTTTCCAGCCCTATGTGTTAGTTTTTGAGGGCCACCATAACAAAGTACCACAGCATGGTTGCTTTAAACAGTTTAGTTTTTCACAGTTCTGAAGGTTAGAAGTTCGAGACCAAGGTGTGGCAGGGCTGGTGTCCCCTGAGGCCTCTTTCCTTTGGCTTGTAGATGCTGCCTTCTCCCTGTGTCCTCACATGGTTGACCCTCTGTGTGTCTGTGTCCTAAATCTCTTCTTATAAGGACACCAGTCACACTGGATTAGGGCCCACTCTTATGGCCTCATTTTAACTTAACTACATTTTTAAAGATCCCATCTCCAAATACAGTTTCATTCTGAGGTACTGAGTATTAGGGCCTCAATGTATGAATTTTAGGGGGACACAGTTTAGCCCATAACACCCTGTCAAAAGCAATATTTGAGACTCTAATGTAAGCTACTCAGATGAGGCACATCTTACACTCCATCAGCGTCCCTCCATGCTGTCACCTCCAGGTCCCTAGCTGCCTGTCCTGCTTCGGCTGCTGCTCTGGCCTTCCTCTTCTATTTGGGACTATAAAGCCCACCACATGGAGGTGACCTGTCACTGGGGCCTGCTGAACAGCCAGGTAAACCAGCCTGGGTTTCTGACCTCTCCTCCTGCTTCAGGACTTGAATGAGTCTGTCCCTCATCTACATGGTGAGATGCCACATGGTGGGATGTGGGACCTCATTTCTGGAGCAGTAGCCAAAGGGGCCAGATGATGAAACCCAGCAAAGCAGAAGACTTAAGTCTCCCCGGGGCAAACTTTGACCAGTGGAAATGGGAGACAGGAAGGAGCTGGCAGGTAAGTTCCCAGGCCTTGCTTGCTCCCATGGCTGGTCCCAAGTTTCTCTGTATGGCCAGCTCAGAGATGTGTGGCTGTGCCAGTGCATCTGTGGATTAGTCAACTCTGTGTCTTCCAGGCACATCTTACACTCCATCAGGGTCCCTCCATGCTGTCACCTCCAGGTCCCTAGCTGCCTGTCCTGCTTCGGCTGCTGCTCTGGCCTTCCTCTTCTATTTGGGACTATAAGGCCCACCACATGGAGGTGACCTGTCACTGGGGCCTGCTGAACAGCCAGGTAAACCAGCCTGGGTTTCTGACCTCTCCTCCTGCTTCAGGACTTGAATGAGTCTGTCCCTCATCCACATGGTGAGATGCCACATGGTGGGATGTGGGACCTCATTTCTGGAGCAGTAGCCAAAGGGGCCAGATGATGAAACCCAGCAAAGCAGAAGACTTAAGTCTCCCCGGGGCAAACTTTGACCAGTGGAAATGGGAGACAGGAAGGAGCTGGCAGGTAAGTTCCCAGGCCTTGCTTGCTCCCATGGCTGGTCCCAAGTTTCTCTGTATGGCCAGCTCAGAGATGTGTGGCTGTGCCAGTGCATCTGTGGATTAGTCAACTCTGTGTCTTCACAGCTTGTTGTAAAGCATGCCCAGTGCTGCAGCACATGGTATCCTGCCTTGCTTCCCACACTCTGGCCTCCCTCTCTTTCTCTCACTCCTGCTGTTCTGGGACTGCAGCTGCCAAGTGAAACATCAGGACGCAATCCTTGCTTCAGGCTCTCCTTTCTAGGGAATCTGGGCTAAGACAATATTTTATCCATTATAGAAGTTTTGCCCTAATTAGAGAGATGCCAATAAATTTGATAAGTATTATTCTTCAATATTTATTATAGAGCAGCATTTAATCATGTTTCTCAAGTTCTTACTAGCAGGGGTTGGGGGTACAATAAAGTCACAGCAAGGTGCAGTGAACATTGACAGATATTGACTCANGGGGTTGGGGGTACAATAAAGTCACAGCAAGGTGCAGTGAACATTGACAGATATTGACTCATTAGGACCCCTAGACTGGTAGGGGTTCAAGTGGACTCATCTGCATTGCTAAATAGTTTGTTTTAGTTTTTATGAGCAAATGTGTTTGGAAGTTGAGCAAGATTATTTCTTACACTATGACCTTCATCTGTCACAAAGAATTTGTCTTCTCCTTCTAGCAGATTTCATGTTGTTTTCTGTGAGGCCATCTCTTAATGGAGGAGGTCCATGAATAAAACTTCTTGAGGTACTAAAAGAAAACACACCAGAAAATGTTACCATCTTTGAAATCTCAAATGTTGACATATAATGTCTGACTAATTATTTTGTAAAATTACTAAGTAGTACTAATATTTGACCACTTAAAAAATTTCCTGCAAATTCTAGTTTCCAGCTAGTAATTTTTTAATTCGAGTGAATCCTTCAGATATGCAGTGTGTAGTAAGACCAGGGCCTATTTATTTATTCATATGTAAATAAAGTTCACCTGAACTAATGAGTTAGAGTTTTGTAAGTGTTCTGATGTATTGAGTTGGATTAATAAATAGGCAGGAAGTAGTATTTCTACATTCTTGACAGATATTAATATTCAGGATTCAAGAATGAGAAATTAGAATCCCCCAGGAATCCTCAAATCATGCCTTATTCTGCAATTTTTATAATAGTTTATTTGTGAATTTAATGGTAATGATGAGTGACCATAATAAATAGTGAGTCTACCTATAATGGGGTTATGCAAAGGTTTTCTGTATACAAGAAACTATCTCCTGTAGGCGTAAAATTGCAGCCAGATAGGAACAAAAAATTCTAGTGGTCCACAGGAGTGCCAGGCATTTATAGCTAACAATAATTTATTGTATATTCTCATATGGCTAGAAGAGAGGAGCTAAAATGTTGTCATCACAAAGAAGTGATAAAGTTTTACAATGATGAATATGCTAATTACTCTGATTTGATCATCATGCATTGCACACACACTGAAATATAACTCTGCCCCCCCCAAATATGTAAAATCAATGTTTCA
>NW_007727050.1:461038-465287 GCF_000696425.1 Galeopterus variegatus
TGCTACTCTCAAATGGAAATTTCAGAGCACACTAAACATTCATTGTCCTGTCCAATACTTTTGATCTCTGTTTCCTGACAGAAAATATTTTAGATGTAGAAAAATTTCTTTCATTTGTGTTGATGTTGGCAGAATTTCTAAGGGTGCACCCAAAAGCATCTTCAAGTGGGATGTTTAGGTTCATGTTGTGCCATTTAATCTCATTCTTTTTTCAATGATAAAAATATTTTATTTTGCTTTTCCCGACTTCGGTTTTGCTATTGAAATCAATATTACTTTTGCTGACACATTTTAGATCAATGTCTAATTTCACATTGAAGCATACCATGACAACGTTCACATCTTACTCTCTTTGCATTTTTTTCTGGTAAAATATTTATGAGAAACTATATCTATAGAGAATATTCCAACACTGGAAAACACTACTCACTGAATACTGTAGCATTTGGGTCTTCTTACTAGTAAGTTTAACACATTTGTATAATGTAACAGTATTTGCATAATGTATTCTGTGTGTACACACTTAGTAATATTTATTTCATTTGCAGCAATGATTTCCCATTAGTGGCAGACTGGCTGTCCACACTCACCACGGCACAGCTGGAGGGAAGACAGGGTGCTGTGACGTGTCTCCCCGCTTGTCCCCCTCAACATGGCTCCACCTGTCAGCGTTTCCTGCTCTTGTTTTTGACTTCGTGTTGCTAGATTCCTTCAGCAGGACCGTCTATCTGGTGATTGTTAAGCATTAATTCTCATGGGAGAATCATGATGTTTTCCCATTTTCTTGACTTCTTTATGATTTTTCTTGGGATTCAGAAAAATAGAAGTTTCACGGGAAATGCTGGAAAGGAATTCCTGTACAGAAACACTGATAGGAGGCGATAGGCCTTCAATAAAACAGTTCTTTATTGCTACAGTGATGCTGGTCCTACCCGGAATCTGGTGCCACTGGAGACCTAACTCGAGTCTAAATTGAGTTCACCGCTGGGAAGCAGACACATTTAGATGTATCCTGAGGCCTTATAGGGCTGGCCTCCTAGAGGACAGGTTTTTTTTTGTTTCATCTTGTTATACATAGTTTACTATTTAATTTTTAAACTACGGTTAAATGAACATAACATTTACCATTTTAACCATTTTTAAGTATGCAGTCCCATGGCATTAAGTACATTCACATTGCTATACAAACATTGCCACTGTCCATCTCCAGAACTTTTTTCACATTGTAAAACTGAAACTCTATCCATAAACAATAACTCCCCATTCACCTCTCCCCCAGCCCCTGGCAACGGCCCTTCTGCTTCTGTCTCTGTGGTTCTGACTACTCTAGGTACCTCATATGCATTGAATCATACAGAACTTGTCCTTTTCTATCTGGCTTATTTTACTGAGCATCATGTTTTCAAGGTTCATCCACGTTGTAGCACGTGTCAGCAGAGTCCAATTTTTTAAGGGACCTGATATAGTCTCAGGAAGAAACTCTTTCTGAAGGAAGGCAGGCACACTGGCTTGGCTTAGGACAATGCCTTGGTAATCAGAGTGCTGGGATGCTCTGAGCACAGAGTGGAACTGGCTCTTTAGGTGCTGCCCCAGCTTGGCTCCCTCTGGCCCTGAGTCCTGTGGAGGGAAGGGTGAGGTAAGAACAGAGAGGGGTGTCTTCACTGTGAGTTCTGTGGCAATGTTGTAGGACGAGTGGCAGCGGTGAGGCTGTCACTTTAGGAAATTCAGGAGACAGTACTTGTGGTATTGATATTCAGGTTTTCTTAGTGGGCCTTGGGGAGGAGAGTGGGGAGAGAGACATCAGCTTCATGTGAGCTTGTGAGTGGGGAGGTACCAGTAGCATGTATCCCTGCTGGATCAAAAAAGCATGAAAATGGTAGCCATCCCATTGGTGCTGGGCATGTTGTAGTCCAGTTAGGTCACTATAACAATGCTGTAGACTGGGTATTATACCATTTCTGGCTTATAAACAACAGTAATTTCTTTCTCGATTCTGGAGGCTGAGAAGGCCAAGATCAAGGCACCAGCAGATCTGCATCTGGTGAGGTCCTGCTTCCTCATATACAGATGGCTGTCTTCTCTCTGTAAGTCACATCACAGAAGGGGCAAAGAATCTCTCTGGAATCTCTTCTTACAAGGGCATTAATTCCATTCATGAGTACTCCACCCTCATGACTTAATCACCTCCTAAAGGCCTCACTTCCTAATGCCATTGTCTTTGCAGTAAGGATTGCAACATACGAATTTTGGGGGGACACAAACATTCAGACCATAGCAGGGAGAATTCATTCATTAGCATATATGAGACATCTCCCAAAAATTCCTAGAGATAACTGTGGAAGGTTTGAGAGGCATTGCAGGTTTTATAATAGAGGGTCAGAGAAAGAAGCAAAAGTAATATTGCTGTGAATGTGATCACTGATCCCCCCAGTCTGATTTAGCTTGAGAAAATGGGTGTTACCATAGCAATGTATGACTTAGGAAACTGAAGAGAAAAATCGTACATAATGAATAACAGTGGACCTGGGCTGTCCTCTCCCTTTACTAATGAAAGGCAAGGGGGCTATCACCTCCAGAGACCATCTTCATGCTATCACATGTGCTGGTTATAGAAATGCTAGAAGATTCCATTTGTACTTCCATGGCCAGAGAAGGATTTACTGCTTACTTCAAAGTTCTGAGATGAGACTAGCTGCACTTTGAGATGTTACAAGAAGTCTATGATAATCTTGAAAGACTTTTAGGATATGACTGAAAAATACTTGGGGACACTTGACCAAGATGTTGGCATAACTTCTCAAGAAAGAGTTGGTGCCCATCAAGGATTACGTGAAACAGTCTACCATGTTCTGCTTTGTGTTTAGTCTTTTGGTTCTAAGAGTTGGTTTCAAAGCACTTGGCATGGTTTCTAGCCTCTGACTTCACTAGAACTATTACCAGCCATCCTGTGCATAGTGTAAGCAAGATAGTGGGGAACTGTTTTCAGGAATGACAGTGTGATCACCTTGTACAAGGCAATGGTGAGAAGTCATGTTGAAAGCTTGCATATTGTTTAATTTCCTCAAGCAATTTCTCATAAGGCATTCATCAGTATGTTATTCCTCCCCATCAGTCCTTCAGGCTTCATCAACCTGAAGAGCAAAATGACCTGCAGATGTGACATGTTATAAGCCAATAGTAGAAGGCTCAAGCCATTCATATGCATGTCACTGTAGACAGGCAGACAGACCTAAGCACTGAGCCAGTACCTCACCCCTGCACATGTAACATGTGAAAAGGCATGAAAGAGTAAAGCTGTCCAACCCCATGGGGCAGCATGTGGCTGCTTTGAACTCTCCCTGCAGCAAGGGAAGGGAGTTGGTATGGGAATGAGGGACGTTTCATAGTGGGAGACAGGGCAGAATCACAGGAAAAATGACTCCTAGTGATGGGGGAGACTTTCAAGCTGCACTCAGAATTAAAGTCATTCCACCATCTGGCGACACTCTGAGGCTGTGCAGAATGAGGGCTGGTCATAGGGTCCTTTGGCGCTGTATGGGAGTTACCTCCACAACATTTCCTACATTTCTGGGTTTTGTGAAAGGCAAACAGAGACAGGAATCACTAGAGCAACAAAAATGCTCTAAACATTTTTGAGGCACAAAGGAAGTCCAGTGAATTTTGAGGAGTTGCAGACAGCGACGGGGAGTACTTTGAAACCAGAAAGCAAATGGACCATTGTGGGGCACACAGTGGGAGCAGGAGCGAGAGCACTGAGCTCTGCCCTCCCAGCTGGCAAGCCGGCCCAGAGGAGCCAGCCCAGACTCTGTGCATTTCCTCCCCTCCAGATGGGCTGTTTCCACGTTTTTGCTCCTAAGAGCTATGTTGCTATGGACATTTTATACATGTCTCCCAGTGCATGTAGGCATGAATTTCTATAACATAATGCCAAATTGTCTTCAAAAGTGATTGAGCCAAGATAACCTTGACACAATGCATGAATCTTGGACTAGGAAAATAAAAACTTGTAAAAGACATATTTGGGACAACTGGGGAATTTGAATATGGAATAAATATTGAGTGATACCATAAAGCTGTTCTTAATTTTAAAAATGTGAATAGTATTGGAGTTATGTATGAAAATGTACATATCAAATTTCCTTATTCTTCCTTATGAGTTTTTAGGATTGAAGTGCCAAGACAGCTATTGTTCATTTTCAAACAGCTCAGCAAAACAGTGTATATTTGAAGAGAGAGAGAGAGAGAGAGA
>NW_007727050.1:465922-467215 GCF_000696425.1 Galeopterus variegatus
AGAGAGAGAGAGAGAGAGAGAACACAAATGTATCAAAATGTTGATGGAGCATATATGTATGTTTCAAATTTTTCAAGATAAAAAATTGTGAAAAGAAAAAAAATGGTTGAGCCAGTCAGGGTCTAATTAGGAAAACTGAAACCACTCTAGGTATTTCAAATGAGGGACTTTAACACAAGGCATTGGTTTCAAAGGCGCTGGGAAGGGTAGACGAGCCAGAGGAAGGAGGTGGGACTGGAGGGCCAAGAAGGGAGAAGCAGCAATCCCCAAATCAGAAGCCATTCGTGGCTGGAGCTCAGCCCGCAGCTGGTGCGTGTTGCAGTGAGACACTCCTGTGCTTGGTCTGGACCCACTGAAGAGGGACCACTTCCAGCAGGGCAGGAACTCCTGAAAGAGGTGCTGCCTCTGCCTGGGCTGCTGGCACCCAGCTCCCCTGTCCTCCACGGCACCCTCCTCAGCAACTGCCACCAAGGGCCAGAGCCAGCGCAGAAGGCTTCTCTCTCCCTCCTGCCTTCTGATCTCCACCAGTGCCGCCCACAGGAACCTAACCGGAAGCCAGCAGGCAAGGGATGCCGGGCTGTGCAGCTCGGAGACTCCACATGCCAGCAGTACAGGGCGTGGAAAAGGATGTGGTGCTCAGAGACGCTGGGGAGCCACGGCCACACGCTCCCACCAGCAGTGAGCCAGAGCTTCCCGTGTACCACGTCTTTGCCAGCACTTGGTATGTCTGGCTTTTTAGTTCTTGGATCCGGTGGGAGGTAAGTGGTACGTTACTGTGGTTTTAATTTGCATTTTGGCTCCTCCTATATGGCTAGCTCAGGTGTTTCCTCCCCGGGGAAGCTCTCTGACTCCATCTAATGAACTCCTCTGTCATTGCCCTCTGGACTTCTGCATCATACTCATCACACTGAGTAACTACATATTTGTTCGTGAGGTTAGTTGGTTAATATTATTCTACCCACCAATGTGTAAATCCACAAGGGCACAACATGTCTCCTGTGTTCCGCTGTATTCCCAGTACCCGGCACATTGCTGGGGCATAACAGGCACTCAATTTACATATCGGGCGATTGAATGAAGAGGGACCGGCTACGACACCCACCCCGTGTGATATGGGAAGACCTGCATTGGACAGAGGAGAGGGACATTCCCCAGTCACTCCTGTTAAAGGCTACATCAGTTACTGAGGAGGAGGGTGGTTGATGCCAGAACCCCGAAGAGTTATGCCATTCTTTAGAATTTGTTATATACATGTATACATGAGAGTACTTCAAAAAGTTAAAATAAAGATCC
>NW_007727050.1:468014-475015 GCF_000696425.1 Galeopterus variegatus
TAAATATTAACTGCTAACCAACTGCATGTAGTTTCTTCTGAGGTAAGAATTCATTCTCAATGAACTATCATCTCCAGAATAAAAATAAAGCTTCCAGATAGAGTTCAGTAGAGACAGTGACCTGCACTAACCAGAGCCAAATGCATGGTGACCGGCCGGCCATCCCCTCCTGGTTTGCTCGTGACTGAAGGATGAGGGACTTACAGTGCTAAAACCAGGAAACTCCTTGGTCACCCTAGCCACGTAACATCCGAAGTTACCATCCTGGGTCCCAGCTGGGAAATCCAGAAAGGCTCACCCTTCATGCAATGGAGCTAACCTGGAATGAAGGCACAGAATTGTTTCCAGTGTTAAAGATGTGGGTTAATTGTACGAGGCTTAAGTTCACAGTGGTAGCATCAGGTGTATGTCTGTGCATGTGTGTATTTTGGAGATGAATTTGATTGTATCTTCTAATATTTGTAGATGATGTGACCAAACTATTCCACAATTTTTAATGAAGACCATTAAATATGTCAAATAAAAACTCCCCTAAAGAAAGAGATGAGGCCAATAGTGAGGAGACAGCCACAGGGCCGTGAGTGTTCTGGTGACTGTGTCGTGGGCCTGCAGTTGTGTGGGATGGCAGGGAGGGCGCCTGCATCTCTCTAGCACCAGAAATGGAGGCTGTCACTGGGAGACTCAGCACCTGTGCTCGTCAGCCTGCGCTGGCATGGACCAAGAGTCAGGAACCGCTGCAGTTTCCAGAAAGCAGCTCCAGGCTGCGGATTCGGCCCCCTGAATTCCAAGTCCACTGGCTAATGAAGTGGCCCAGTGACAGCTGCATTTTGCAGGGGGGAATCCCAGGCCTCTGTGGGACACTCTGTGAAGCTGCATTTGTGGACCTCGTGGGACACCTGGTGGACTTGGCGGACGGGCATCTACTCACAGGGTGGCCACACCGTGGTGGCCAGGGCCTCTGCGCTCTGCACAATGTTCCTTGCCAGTTCTGTGGGCAACCCACCCTGGTCTTAGCTTTCCTTCTCTGCTTGCTCTTCCTTTTCTTTTTTGCAATTATATATGTTTTATTGTGATAGAGAACACATAACATGTGATCTCTGCTCTTCACAAATTTTTGAGTGCACAGTACAGTGTAGTTAACTCTAAGTACAATGTTTTCTAGAACTTTCTCATCCTGTGCAGCTAAACTCTGCACCCTTTGAACAACAGCGCCCTGCCCTCCCCCTGCCACTGGCAGCCACCCTCCACTTTGTGTTTTCTGGTTGCTCCTTCTCATTTCATCCCAAGGGCCCGACCTTGTCCTTGGGCCACTGTGTCCCTACTTGTCCTCTTCTTGCTACACATGCTTCCCGTGTAACCTCATCATAGTGTTGTTGCTAACAGCAAAAACAATTTTGAAAAAACTTAAGCGTTCAATAGTACAGGTTTGGTTTAATGGGATACTATGCATCATTTGATAAAAACTGCACTGTACATTTATTGACATAGAGATATGTTCATGATATTGCTTTCTTAATAAACCATGTTATCATATTGCATGGATAGTGTGTTCCTATTTGTGTAAAAAATAAATATACAGTTACATTTCAATGAAGGTTCACCAAAAATATTAACAGTACTTATCTCTAGGTGGTAGAATTATGTGTGATTTAAGTATTTCTGCTTGTCAGCAATTTCTAGTTTTTCTACAAGGAACATATATTTTTAGTGTAATGAAAAAGAAATACATATTGTCAGAAAAAAAATTCTCTTAGGATATGAATCCCAGTCAGCCAGTTGACTGCATAAAACTGTGCAATAAATATCCAACCAATCATTTCAGGTGCAAAGGCAGCTTGGCTTCGGGCAAGGAGGCCATATTCAGTTACACACCTGTCCTTCTTAAAGGTGGGTATTTTTCTTATAATATTAGAAGCTCGATTTTATTTTATCTTTTTTGCTGGAAACTTGTTGAGCTAGGAAGCAAAAGTAAACAGATGAGGAACGATCAGGCCTTGAATTTGGCATTATTTTATGGTTGCAGCTATTGCAAGGGCTGACCTCATCTCACATGATTGGAATGCATTCAACTCAGGAGGTGCAAAAGTTATCAAAGTGCTCCCTTGAGCCATCTGGCCTACCCTTGGACACATGTAACAGGTACCAGAGCTTAGGTATTTGGATGAATGTTCTGGAATCTATATGTTCAATGACATTATTATCATTTTTCTAAGCCTTTTGGGGAAGTTGTGAGGAAAATGAAGTCAGTATGGTCAGGCCCCCTCGTCTCATATCCGGCTGGGTATGATTCAGAACATCCATTGTAAACAAGTGATGTAAGAGTGGCGTAACTACATACGCATGCCCACGCACCCCTTGGCTCGGTGCCGCTGTTGTGTACTTTCGGTGTAAGAGACAGTGGCTCTGAACCACTGGCCAGCAGAGCTCGCATCGGAATAAAGCATGTCTATCCTGTTATTGGCCGCCGGAATCTTTTTCAACTACCTGACTCACGACCTGCACAGGATGGGGCAGAGGGGTCTGTGATCCAGCCCGACAGAGGCCTTTTTTGGTGGACAATGGCAGCTGTTCTTCACTGGGTGACTCCATGGGATGGCCTTATGCACCTCATCTTAGCCCTCACACCCACCCTCCAGGCTGGGCGGTGGTCCAACTGTGCAGAAGACACGGGTGCTGGGAAGTAGAGCCACTTGCTCAAGGTCAGCTGGCAAGTCACAAACCAAGGTTCAGGTCCTTCTGCCTGGCCCCAAGTCTCGCAGAGGAACTCATCACACCATCTCCAGGCCCACACGGGAGATCTGTCCTGGATCTTTACAGCCAGCCATAGTTTTGAACTAAAACATTAGCACCCAGTCGAATCACCTGCTTTATTGTCCACGCTTTGCTCAGGAAGACTTTGGAGCTGAAGAATTGCCAGCAGAGTTAATACTTACAAGAATGTTCCTCAGGTTCTGAATCTTTGTAGAAGGATCCCCAAAAGAAACAAGCTACAGCAGCATCATCAGAATTGCTGTTCAACCTCCAAGGGACGGCTATGAAGAATGTCACCCATTTGGACAAACAATTTTGAATTTTTTTGTGAAAAAGCTATTTTCTTTATAATTATACCACTTTGACAGTTTGAATGGCCCTTCATAACACCATGACTTTGAATTAGAGACACTGGGCTCTGTCCCTTACTAGCCAGTGATCTTGAACTTGTTACTTAAACTTTTCCAGTTTCAATTTTGCTGTCTTTGAAGTGGCTCTCTACCAACTTCATGAGATTGCTTTGAGGGTTAGTGATAATGCCCCTGCTCATAATTCTCTGCCCTCACCTGGCCTCTAAAGTCATCCTTCACAGAGGATGACTCTGAGAATTCCTCATACTGTAGGGCAGTTTTGCTCTTTAAATGGCTAATTAACTCACAGAGGTAGTGTCTTTTAATGCAAGCTCTACGTATGAAATGAGGTGCCAGGTTAACGGCCCAGGAAAACAGAAGGCTTATGGTTTTCTGCATAATAAACTGTGAAGAAATGGATAGACAATCTTTCCAGCCTCTCTATTATAGCTGTGTGCCTATAAAACACATAATGTACACACAGAATCCTCTTTGAGCCTGGTGTTGGCTCTGGCTGAGAAACGCAACACTAAGGAGCACTCAGAAATTTTCTTGAACCTGTAGCTAAACTTTAAAATAGTAGGGCTATTCAGCTTAGCACTTGCACATGAATCCTGTTGTGTGCCAGACACTGGGTATTGAGGGTTCAGAAATAAGACACAGAAATAAATAAGATTCTTGGGGCCGGCCCGGTGGCGCACTGCTACAGTGCGCCGCTTGGGAAGTGCGGCAGCGCTCCCGCCGAGGGTTCGGATCCCATATACAGACCGGCTGCTCACTGGCTGAGCGAGTTGCGGGAGCAACACCGAGGGTTGTGATCCCGTTGCCGGTCCCGGTCCGGTACGGGCGCAACACTGAGGGTTGCGATCCGTTGCCGGTCACGAAAAAAGACAAAAAGGAAAGAAAAAAAAAAAGAAATAAATAAGATTCCCCCTACCCCCAACTCACCTGGGGTCTCATATGCACAAGCAGATCATTTAAATAGCCAGTTGCAGAGTTAAGATAGAGGTTTGCCTGGAGGAGAGTTATTCAGCCAGTTCCTATACAGAGGGGTGGAGCTGACAGTATCAAGATTGTCACCAGCAACACAAGCCCCAGTGACTGTCCCAAGTGGGCTTCAAGAATATCCCACAGGCAGGTTGGGGAGCAAAAGACTCCTCATTTTTCCAGAGAGCCCCGTGTCCCACTATGTACATGTGTGTCTGAAGAGTTGCCTAGCTGACACAGGACTAGGGTCCAGCTCTGGGGATCTGACACCCATAGCAAGTGCCTCACCCCTCTGGTCCAGCACCTACTATGAACAGAGACTAAAGGAAGAATGAGCCAGACCTTGCCTCTGTCTTCCAGAAGCTTATGGTCTAGTTGGGCATATCAGTTCCCCAATGCTGCTGTCACAAAGTACCACAAACTGGGTGGCTTCATACAACAGAAATGGATTCCTCACAGTTTTGGAGGCTAGAAGTCCAAAATCAAGGTGTCAGCAGAGCCATGCTCTCTCTGTGACTTCGGTAGAGTCCTTCCTGCCTCTCTCTTACTTGTGATGGTGGCTGGCATCAGTGAAATGGGGCAGTTGGGGCTACTTGTTTCTTTCACATTCTGAGTCTTGGCCAACTCCATTCTCATGTCTGAGCCAGGCCTTGGCATGCACAGAGAAAGTGTTGCACTGAGCACTGTTTTTGCATAGTGGAAAGCAAACTGTGCCTATCTTTTGAAAAACGGTAATGATATCAAGTTCATCTCCCAACTCTCTGTCTACTCCCCTCCCCCAGCACCACGCACACACGTTCTGGTCCCTCCTCTCGAATCTCCTCCTCCACCTGGAGCAATCATTTAGAACTGTTGATCACTCCTTACGGTGAAGGAATTTAGCTTAATTTATCATCCATTCTGGGCATTTGAAAGTAAAACTGGGTAATTTACAATGAACAGAGATTTCTTTCTCACAGATCTGGAGGCTGGGAAGCCCAAGATCAAGGTGCAGCATCTGGCCAGGGCCTTTCTGCTGTGTCATTGCAAGATGCACGGTGTAAGGGCCAGAGAGGCAGTGGGGAGCCACACGCTCCCTTTTGTAGTGGCATTAGTCCCACCCATGACACTGGAGCCCCCATGACCCTCTCATTTCCCACAGCTCCCACCTCCTAACACTGTCTCAACAGCAGCTAAATTTCAGCGTGATGTTTGGAGGGGAAAGACATGCAAACCATAGCAGATGGCCTCCCACCCCCACTGCTCTGCACAGAGGCTGTGTGTTGCTGCACTATTTGTGGCCTGGAGCCCAGACACCTGCTGGGGAGGGAAGCAAGTGCCACAGCTCCAGGACCTGGAGCTCATCTGACTCGGCCTTGGGATGCATGGGCAGCCCTCTCCCTCCAAAACCTCCTTTGCCCTGTTCCTGTTCCTGTCTGAGCTCAGGGGCACGTCCCCTCCTTTTTCAATGTCTCTAGGCTCTCTGATTCCAGGAATGCAGACAGAGCCTCTTCCGGAGGTGCCCTTCCTTCCCCGTGCTGCTGAAGCTGGATAATGGTACCTGCAATTTCTGTGGAGGACACTGATACAGCCTCTTGGTCCCAAGCACAGGAAATAGAGAGCAGCCCAGTCTGCTGCTGTGGACATCTCAGGAAAGAGGAAGGCCTAGGGAGGCACAGAAAGAGCCTTAGTTCAGAGGAACTTGGAGACCACACCGTGCAGGACCCAAATCCTGTACCCTGTATGAGAAAAAGTTCTCCACATTGGTGCTGACAGTAGTTGCAGTAAAGAAAGGAGATGACAATTACTAATATGTATGCTGACTGGAGAAGTAACCCTACTCACGGCCATTTACATTAGTGTCATTCCAGTTAGGCCAAAACGCCATACAACGTAATAGTATGCATGTTTTAGATTAGCATGACTTATGCTTAACTCCATATATGTCTGCTCAGCTTTCTGCTTCTATTCAATGTTTTTCTAGGTTCATTGAAGTATAATTTATATACTCCCCCAAAATATAGAGCATTTTCACTATGCAAAAATGTTTCTTCCTGTCCCTTTGTGATCAAGACCCTTCCCCAAACCCTGGCCCAAGGCAACCATGGATCTGTTTTCTGTCTTTATAGTTTTGCCTTTTCTAGAATGTCACCTCATTAGCATCATACAATATTTAGTTTTTGTGTCTCACTTTATTTAGTAGAAGTATCTGGGACTCATTCATGTTTATGATCTGATATCTTGTTCCTTTTCATTGCTAAGCAGTAGTCCATTCTATGGATGTACCACAATGTATTTATACATGTATCAGTTGATGGATATTTGGGTCATTTCCAGTTTTTTTCTACTATGGGTAATGCAGCTACATTGTCTTAGTTCGTTTGGGTTGATAAAACAAAATACCATAGACTGGTGGCTTATAAATAACATAAATTTATTTCTCACAGTTCTGGAGGCCAGAAGTCCAAGATCAAGATGCCAGCAGATTCAGTGTCTGGTGAGGGTCTGCTTTCTGGTTTATAGATGACACCTTATCACTGTGTCCTCACATGAAGGAAGGACCAGAAGTGTTCCCTTGGGCCTCTTTCATAGGTGAACTAATTCTATTTTTGAGGGCTCTGCCCTCATGACCTAATGATCTCCCAAAGGCCTCACCTCCTAATACCACCACCTTGGGGATTTCAACATATGAATTTTGTGGGGATGCAAACATTCAGACCATGGCATTCCATCTCTGGCCCACCTAAAACTCATGTCTTTCTCACATGCAAAATGCATTCATTCCATCTCAATAGCTCCAGAATTCTTAACTTCTTCCAGCACCAACTCTAAAGTTTAGAGTCTCATCTAAATATCATCTAAATTAGATATGGGTGAGACTCCAGGTATGATTCATCCTGAGTCAAATTCCCCTCCAGCTGTGAACCTGTGAAA
>NW_007727050.1:475545-476760 GCF_000696425.1 Galeopterus variegatus
ATCATCTAAATTAGATATGGGTGAGACTCCAGGTATGATTCTTCCTGAGTCAAATTCCCCTCCAGCTGTGAACTCAAACATATTAGATGCTTCCAAAATACAATGGTGGGACAGGCACAGGGTGGACATTCCCATTCTAACGGGACAAATAGGAAATAAGAGCGGTCCCAAGTAAGTTCAAAACCTTAAGCCTCAAGAGTAATCTTCTTTGGCTCGAGGTTCTGCTTTCAGGCCCACTAGAGCAGAGGTCCCACCTTTGCAGCTTTGCTGGGCAGGGACTGGGTCCCCAGGCTCCAGATGGCCCTGTCCCTGGCTCTGCTGAATGCAGTTCCCACTGCGGCTCTCATAAGCTGTAGTTGCATGCCAGTGGTTCTACTGTTTTGGGGTTGTGGGGGCAGTCCTGTACCCTAGCAGGGATTGTTTGTGGTGGACCCACCCTCAAAGTGGCTCTCTGTATGAATAACACACTTGAGGCTCTTGGTGGCTTCATTTTTTGAAATCTAGGTGGAGGTAGCCATGCCTCTGTGGCTTGTGAACTCTGTGCTCTGGTGGAGATGGTGCTGTGCTAACACATCAAGGTTACTGCCTCCGCCTTCTAGAGGGATGGCCATTGCAGCCTATGCTATACCTGAGCCAGCCTGTTACACAGGAATGTGGGGAACAGAGTCTAGAAATTTTTCTGCCCCTTGAGACCCTTGAACTCTGGGCCTGTGTGAGAGGGGCAACCCCACTTATCTCCAAAATGCCTTTTGGGTTGTTTGTCCATTATCTTGATGAATAGTACTTGACTTTTATTGAGATGGCAGATCCATACTAATTTCCTTATCAAAGGGTCACTTTGACCTTTCTTCTCCCCGAACATGCTCTCTCATTCCTTTCAATATGAATAGGCTGAGAATTTTCCAGATTTTTAGTACTGTTTGCCTTTTGATTAAAAATTCCATCTTTAAATTGTTTCTCTCTGCTCACATTTTACTATAAGCAGTTAAGAAAAGCCAAGCTGTACCTTCAACACTTTGCTTAGAAACTTCCTCAGCCAAATATCTAACTTTTTCACACACAAGTTAAACCTTCCACAAAACACTAAGACACAAGCACAATTCAACCAAGTTCTTTGCCACTTTATCACAAGGATCACCTTTCCTTCAGTTTCTAATAATATGTTCTTTATTTTATAAGTTCAATATTTCTGATTAAGATTCCAGGTATGATTCA
>NW_007727050.1:477319-479643 GCF_000696425.1 Galeopterus variegatus
AATAATATGTTCTTTATTTTATAAGTTCAATATTTCTGATTAAGATTCCAGGTATGATTCATCCTGAAGCAAATTCCCCTCTAGCTGTGAACCTAAAATGTGAACTTAAAATGAGACTTAATCAGAAAGGTCTTTACCATCCACATTTCTAAGTTTTCTACTAATATTCTACTCAGGATTACTCAGGTATTCTCTAAGAAAGTTGAGGCTTTCTCTACAGCTCTTCTTTTTTCTTTCTGAGCCCTCCCCAGAATCACCTTCAAAGGTCCATTCATGGCAATGGAGGCTTTTTCTAGCATGCAACTCAAAACCCTTCCATTATCCAGTTACCCAGTTCCAAAGATACTTTTACATTTTTAGGTATTTGTTACAGCAGCACTCCCACTTCTCAGCACCGATTTTCTGTCTTAGTCCATTCAGGATGCTGTAACAAAATGCCATAGCATGGGTGGTTTATAAACAACAGAAATTTATTTCTTACAGTTCTGGGAAGTCCAAGATTAAAGTGCTGACAGATTCAGTGTCCAGTGCGGGGCCAGCTTCTGGTTCATAGATGGCACCTTCTTGCTGTGTCCTCACATGGTGGAATGGACTAGCTAGCTCTCTGGGGCCTCTATTTATAAGGGCACTAATCCCACTCGTGGGGGCTCAGACATAATCAGACATAATCACCTCCCAAAGTTCCCACCTCCTCATACCATCATCTTGGGGGTTAGGATTTCAATATATGAGTTTTGGGGGGACACAAATATTCACACCATAGAATACATTCATGTACAAATTTTGCATGAGTGTGTTCTCACTCCTGTTGGGCAAACAGTTTGTGCTGTAACACAGGGCCCCACACTCAGAGAGGCCCCACACTTGGTTTCATATTGTTGTCTTGAAGTTCTTAATAATTTTTGAGCAAGGGGGCCCCCATTTCATTTTGCACTGGGCACACAAATTATGTAGATGGTCCCAGCCAAATGCTTAGGAATGGGATCGCTGGGTCGTATGGCAAGTCTATGTTTAACATTATGAGATACTTGCAAACTGTTTCCCAAAGTGGTTGCACTATTTTGCAGCCCCACCAGAAAAATACGAGAATTCCTGTTGCTCTACATTGTCCTCAGTTTCTGGTGCTTTCTACTGTGGTTATTCTCTTCAAACCTTTAAAACTAGATGAAGAATTTGTATGTTGTGAGGGTCTTAATGCTTATCCATGAACAACCCTCCCCGGCCCCTACCCTTCCCCATCTCTCCTTTGGATTTTGGCTTCCATGTCTTAACAAGAGGGTAAATAAACTGGAGGAAATAGGAATATCAGAATTCATGGAATCATGAAGTAAAATGAACCATGTTCTTCTTTTTGTTCTCAAGCTACATTGTCATGTTGTCTCATACCTACAATTGTGTGTTGGGAACTTAGACAAATGTTTTCCAAGCTAAAAACCCAAGGGAATTAAACTACTTTGTATTCATGACCAACAACGACTCTAAAAAAAGCTATCTGAATTCTCCTATAAGATGTATGTTTGCCACAAAGGCTGGTTTTCTTTTAATTTAATAAAAATAAACACATAGTTGAAAAGACAGCCTCTTTTCAAGTACAACTTCTCTACCATCAATGCAGCCAGCACCAGACTGTGTTTACTACATTCTTTGTGGCAGAATCATATTCATTAGAATAAAGACTTCCTGAAATTCAGATATTTCACATATAATTCTTTGCCCTTATCTAAAAGTCAGCCACCCTGCTCTAGAAGGAAATTAGATTGATCTGACAGGCTGTGCTCTTCAAAAAACCACATTTGTGGCAGACACACTGTAATTTTGTAGGTATTTCCATAAAGCAACCAAAATATAATTTATAAGATGAGCCATTTCTTCATAACAAAAGACGCCTACTACATTTTCCTCTATTTTCTGTGATTTCTTAAAATGCCATAATGGAAATATTTCCATTCCTTGAGTGTCCTGGTAAATACAACGCTCAGGCTTGTGCTTTTGGACACATTTTAAGTGAAGCAGCCTGTTGTAAAATAACAATGAAGGAACTTCAGAAAGATGTAGACCTACATAATGAAAATGCTGCAATTCACTGAGGCAGAAATAAAAGTCTCGAGTATATGGAGAGACACAGTACACTCACGGATAGGAAGACTAAAGATGTCTGTTTTCTCCAGTTTGCAACATAGGTATAAAACAATTCCAATCAAAACCCCAAAGGATTTTTGGGGAAATTGACAAACCCACTCAAAATTCATCAATAAGAATGAACAGGGAAGATCCAAAATAATTTTGAAAAACAATACTAACAAAGGAATGCTTACTTCATTAGA
>NW_007727050.1:479738-488137 GCF_000696425.1 Galeopterus variegatus
AGGGAAGATCCAAAATAATTTTGAAAAACAATACTAACAAAGGAATGCTTACTTCATTAGACGCATTATAAAATGCATTTTACACACATTTTATAGAAAGTACTTGGTCTCATTTGGGAAATCCCTATTTTTTTTTTTTTGGTTTATCCTACCACCCAGGGTTAGGTTAAGACAATGACAAGTGTTTGATGCATTATAAAATGCATTTTACACACATTTTATAGAAAGTACTTGGTCTCATTTGGGAAATCCCTATTTTTTTTTTTTTTTTGGTTTATCCTACCACCCAGGGTTAGGTTAAGACAATGACAAGTGTTTGAGCAGCAATGTGGTGAAACAGGTATATATTTTTTACTTTCAGACATCCCAATAAGGACAAGTAAACCATAGCTGGCTTCGGGTTGAACTGAGATTTTTTTTTTCCGTAAAGGTCAGGTTCGTTCCAATGCTATTCTTGTGTGGACGTCCATACCCGACCTTTAGGATGGCCCCTGTTGATTCCTGAAAGTGACAGGGAGCTTTTAATATTAATAAAAGGGCTCAGTATCCTTCCATTAGTGCATTCCTTATACTGCTAGGATGTTCAGAACAGTTCCAAGAGCAGATGGATACTGAGAGCATTTAAATGACAGGAAAATAAGTGTATTATTGACACTGAGAGTAACAGACTCAGTGAACCACCGGAACTGCTTCCATAAGCGTCCTTCATCATTTCTGGCTTCTCATTTTCATATTAACTGGAATGGATTTCTTCTAAAATATAATAGGATGGAAGATGAGAGGGGAAAAACTGACTCATTGACAAAAGCGGGAAAAATTTCCCTCCCTAAAGAATTGAGTAGCCTTTTAACGTCAAGTTCCAGGAGATGAATGGTGTTGGTAGATGAATGGTGTTGGAATTTCTATGCAGTCTGAGATGGCGAGGAAAAGGCAGAGGCTCAGTTTTTCACAGCTCCACACTTGCGGGCTCCCTCTTCCCTCCTCACCTTCTATCCCATTGTGCTGGTTGCGTCCAGGGCTTGGTGCCCCGATTAAAGCTGAAGATAAGGAGCAACGGCTAGCCCTGGACAAGGATGACACAGCACTGTGACTTCAGTTATAGGATATTCATGCAGCTAGACACACACTTGGTGGAAATACTTATTTTTAGAACCATCTATAACATCTTGTGACACCAGATCTTCACCCTCCCCAGTCCTCCCACCCAGTCCATCCCAACCTCATTTCCAGGCTCTGCAGAAAATGCTGAGCTGGCTCCTTTCCTATGCATCCCGCGGGTTATCTGCATATGCTCAGGTGTGTCTGTGAGAACGCATGTTTGTTCGTTTGACGTTTATTTAACACATCTCTTCAGAGTGTGGGTATCATAACATCTCGGCCAGGAATGATCTCTTCCTTTCCCAAAGCAGAAATGCTGATCAGTTCCACACGTCGTCTTCTGTCCCGACCTCACACTGCAGCTCAGCCCTGAGCATCCTGCTGCCTGTGGAGCATCCATACTATCTCACAGGAATCCTGACACCAAAGCCGCCGAAGCCAGACTCCATATGTCACTGCTCCCCAGCCTGTGCTTCCTCCTCTGCTGTCTGTCTCAGGGAAAGAAGCTTGGAGACTCTCAGCAAGATCCCCCTCCCCTAGATTTAGAAGCCAGTCATCTGGGAATCATCCCGAACTCCTGTGCATTCCCAACCTTGAGGAAGGTTGGATACCAACATACACAAGTCACATCTCCATCGTCTTGTGAGCCGATTCCAAAAAATAATTTTGATTTTCTTTCAGGTGTGTTGCATATTCCAGGAGGAAACAGCAGCCATTCCCTGGTGTTCAGTCTGGGGTAAAAGACTTGTAGTCAGAGGTTTCCCCATCTCCACCCCACACGTCTGTTCTGTCACTTCTGCTGTCATGTTATCATTTTTGCCTGTGTTCCCTGAGAACATGGGCCCTCTCATGCTAGTTTTTATAGCCCCAAAGTCTCTGCATACTGCCTGGAACATTACAAGATGCTCAGAAAGTCTTGCCTTGTTATGTAATTTTAATAAATTAATGTGGTTTCTCTTACCCCCTCCTCTACAGCCTTTACTAGGCTGCTCTTGATATTAAAGCAGCCCTGAGGTTAGAACGATTTCTCTTGGATTTCTAATACCTACACGTTGCTTGGGTGTCACTTCATCATAACACATCCTGTAAGAGACACAGTGAGAAAATGACAGAACATGCATGTATTGGGCACATATAATGATTTTGTGATGGGCTGGTAGCTGGTGGTGTAGTTACAAGCAAAAGCCACCAGATGGCTTAAGGAAATGAATTTATTTCCAATTGAGATTTTTGGCTTAGACATCTGGGACCAGAAAAAGCAGTTACCGCAGGGAGATCAAAAGGCTCTCTGTAGTGTGCCCGAAATAACCAAAATACCCCACTTATCAGTGTTACCTGACTTCACCCATGGGTTTGTAGAGGTTTTGCAACTTTCAAAGTGAAAACACTAAACTGTGTATTATCTTTCTGCCTTGCAGTATCTACCTGCTTCAAGAATTACAGAATAATTATTGAAGTTTAATTTAATTCCACAAACATTTGTTGAGTACCTACATCCCAATTAAACCTTATGAGGGGCTTATAGGAGCATTTGCCATGTGAAGCACAGTTTACTAAATGTGGAAAAATGTATGGTGGGCTCGAAGTAAAGACGGGTTTCTTTCCTTTGTGTGCGCGGGTACTGGTTACCGTTTCAAGGAGAAGTGCTGGTGGAAAAACAATTGTGACCTAGAAAATTTCTGCATAATTATCTGCAGTCAGGGTGGGTAAAAGACAAACCAAAACAAAGCAAAAACCTAAACAACTGTAGGATTTATGAACCAAAATGCATTTTATATGGTATTTGCATATCGAAGGCGAAATGTTTTAATGAGGCAGTTAAAAAATAAACCCATGTAGGAAAAGATCTGAGAGCATATATGCCACTGGTAGAATATGTTCAAGTGGCTCTTTCATTTTTCACTCTAGATGCTCTGTACTGTGTGAAGTTTTTGGAATAAGCCCATGTTTGTTTATTATTTCTGAATGTAAATAATAAAATATAAACCTGGTTGAAGACAAAAATTTATTTGTCGGATATACCAGGGGTAGTACTTGTCGGGGGGCATAGCTTAAAGACAGAGCCCTAAATTAGAGATCCTAATTTCTCATTCTATTAACAATGAGATAGTAAACTTTGTTAACCTTTTTAGACAATTAAAGAATTGGATCAATATGCAGGGCCTCCTTTTAAAAATATATATTAAAGAGGCCCTTTAGATATTCAATATTGGATCATTTTTAAACTTCTGAACAGAAGTTCAACTATAAAGAAATTCAGAAAAAGCTCCTCCGAAACACCAAGGGCATAACATATTTTCATTATTGTTAGCACATAATTATTGGTTAGCAATTTTAACATATTTAGTTGCATTATCTATAGTTTTTTTCTTTTGAGGTAAAATTTACAACAATGAAATCCACAAATTATTATTATACATTTGCTAAGTTTTTTTTTTCCTTTTTGTCTTTTTTCATGACCGGCAACGGATCGCAACCCTCAGTGTCGTGCCCGCACCGGCTCGGGACCGGCAACGGGATCGCAACCCTCGGTGTTGCTCCCCGCATCTCGCTCAGCCAGTGAGCAGGAACCGGTCTGTATGTGGGATCCGAACCCTCGGCGGGAGGGCCGCCGCGCTTCCCAAGCGGCACACTGTAGCAGTGCGCCACCGGGCCGGCCCCGACATTTGCTAAGTTTTGACAAATGCATGCTTGGGTATACAGGTAAACTGAACCCTTACGAAGAGATAGAACGTTTCCATGAACCTAAAAAGTTTCTTATGCCCCATTTCCAGCCAATACCCACTCCATTCCTAGGCCGAACTACAGTTCTGTTTTCTTCCCACCATAGATTAATGTTGTATGTTCCAGAACTTCTGTCAGTGGAATGAAGGACTGTGTACTAAAAAGTTTCTTATGCCCCATTTCCAGCCAATACCCACTCCATTCCTAGGCCGAACTACAGTTCTGTTTTTTTCCCACCATAGATTAATGTTGTATGTTCCAGAACTTCTGTCAGTGGAATGAAGGACTGTGTACTCTTTTGTGTATGACTCCTTTCACTCAATAAAATGTTTCTGAGATTAAAAAAAAATTGGTTGTTAATGAGAATTTAATAACAGAATTCCAATAAATAGGGAAACTTCCCCTCTTCAAACATAATCTAAAATTAGACTAATTTCTTCTGGAGGTACAGAAAGAATTTTTTTTTTTGGATAAAGCAGAAATTTTATCTTTCTCTTCAGGCTATGAATAGACCAAAGAAGATAAAAATCTAGCTTTACAAGGTAGCCCAGTATTTGAGATTTTTTTTTTAAAAAGTAGAACTGGCTAAGATAGATTTCCTAATTTTTCTTTTTAACAATATATGGTTCATCATTACACTAATTATTTTTTGTTCAACAAACTGTTTACTTTCTGATTATAAAAGCAACACGTATGCTCACACTAGAAAAAATTTAAAAAGTGTAACAGAAAAAATAAAAATTACCCACAATCCCATTACAGAGAGGTAACCACTACTGGCATTTTTGGTTATTTTCTTTCATTCTTTTCCCTGTGAATCTAAATATGACATTTATGTGACTGGTTGTTGAAGGAAATCTCACCTGTTTCCCTGGAATTGGCAAAGATGACCCAAAGCTTAGGGCAAAGAGTCATTGTAGAGCTAGGGCTAGGGTCTGGAGCTCACAGATCCCTTCACACACAGGTCTATAAGCTAGGTAACCAGCAAAAGGGTCCTTGGAGCCTTGGTTGAAGAAGGAATAGTCTTTATTCAGTACACACAACACTATGAGCTAGGCAGTACAAAAAGAAACTCAGAAACTCAACTGCAAAGCCCAAGGAAAAACTGAAACTGAGCAGCCGCCAGGAGAGTAAACATGCTCTGTTGTTAGAAGGGAGCTCTCTGCCACCAGCCTGCTTCACAAACTGCAGAACACACAAAACCCTAGTTATAGAAAGATACGTGGGTGCACATGTACACTAACTCCACCTATACAACTTGTTTACAAGAAATGTGCTGCTCAACCCCCCAGCCAGACCTGAGCCAGGGAGCCTGACTAAATTATTCTATTTTCCCCACACTCATCAAGTACCCCACAGTCAAAAGAGACTTTTAAACAACTGGGGTCCAACTACGCACTCAGGGTTTGTCAAAAAGTGGCCAAACCTCCCCAGTACAAGCAACAGGCTGATGGCTGGGAGGGGGATGCTTCAGAATCTCAGAAAGTCAAATGGTCCACCCTGTGGGGAAGACTCAACCAGCCCTTCGTCCAAAGCAAAAGGGACTCATACAAAGACAGGTCTGCACAAATAGGAAAATAGGTCTGCACAAATGCGAAATCAGTGTTTTTCTCCAGGGTAACGTTTGCTGAAAGCTTGTACCTGTAGATCTGCTCTGTGCTTTTCCTGGCTGGAGGCACAGGCAGGGTGGAGAGAGGAGCCTGCACTATTTGGCAAGGTGAGCATGGATAAGCTCCTGCTGGGACTCAGACAGAAGGTTGTTTCACTCGATCCGACTTGTCCCTGCAACACTCGTGAGCTCAGGCTTCCTAGGGAGGGGTTCCTAGTGGCCAGATGCTGCAGACTGACCTCTGGAGCAGGAGCAGGAGAACGTTGGCAGGAGGTTTCCTGGCAGTGGAGCCCCCAGGCCAGACTCCTCTGCCGTGGGAAGCTCCTTTGAGCGTTCGGTAGGAGTCTGCAAGTGACATCTACCGCAGGAGGGCTTCCGTGTCCATGGCAGTGAATCCCAGAAACCAGCAGAGAAACCCACAGAGAAGTGCACAGGAGGACCAGTCAAGGAAAGGCTTGCCCCGTTTCTTCCATTCTTCCATCCCCAATCCTGAAAGAGCTTGATCCCAGAAGACAGAGAAGAGAGAAGGAAAAGTGGACCCTCCCCCTTCCTGTCTGCCAGGAGGGAAGCGGGCGCCGGGCTGGGTGTGGGAAGGGACCAGTGAGTGCTGTCGTAGAGCTGAGCCAGGCCTGAGTGTGGACCAAACTGGACTGAGTTTTTTTTTTTTTTTTTCCTTTTTGTCTTTTTTCGTGACCGGCAACGGATTGCAACCCTCAGTGTTGCGCCCGCACCTCGCTCAGCCAGTGAGCGGCCGGTCTGTATGTGGCAGTGAATCCCAGAAACCAGCAGAGAAACCCACAGAGAAGTGCACAGGAGGACCAGTCAAGGAAAGGCTTGCCCCGTTTCTTCCATTCTTCCATCCCCAATCCTGAAAGAGCTTGATCCCAGAAGACAGAGAAGAGAGAAGGAAAAGTGGACCCTCCCTCTTCCTGTCTGCCAGGAGGGAGGCGGGCGCCGGGCTGGGTGTGGGAAGGGACCAGTGAGTGCTGTCGTAGAGCTGAGCCAGGCCTGAGTGTGGACCAAACTGGACTGAGTTTTTTTTTTTTTTTTTCCTTTTTGTCTTTTTTCGTGACCGGCAACGGATTGCAACCCTCAGTGTTGCGCCCGCACCTCGCTCAGCCAGTGAGTGGCCGGTCTGTATGTGGGATCTGAACCCTCGGCAGGAGGGCCGCCGTGCTCCCAAGTGGCACACTGTAGCAGTGCGCCACCTGGCCGGCCGCCAAACTGGACTGAGTTTTAACAACTGAAAGTGAGCAGACAGCTCAGGGAACCCTCCAGACATCAGTAAGGGGTGGGAAGGAGATCTGAGCAGTTTACGTTTTCTCTTTCCACTTAAGACTCTCCCGAAGAGTGATGTTACCTTTATCATTAGAAAGCAAAGTTAAACTGTGCTTGTATGCTCCAAGTTGAGACTATGAAATTAATTGTGAAACAGCTTTACCACATTATTCTGAATTAAAAAACACACACTCATTACAAAAGGAGTGAAGAAGGACGTGGGCGTTTTCTGTGTTTCGACCCTCTGGAGATGACCACTGTCACCATCCTGGATGCATTCTTTCTGGATTTTTCTTATTGTCTTCCTCTCTCTTTTTCACACACATGCACAGACAGCAATATGTCGAAGAAAACAAATTGAAGAAAAAAAAATGTTCCGTACATGTATTCTGGGAGCAAAAATTCCCCCAGAAAGGTACGATCAACAGGTTGAGTTATCTTCATACAGGTAGTTAATTGAGTTATTGTTGATAACTGAGAGTCAAAAAATGAGTCATCTGATCATTAAGCTTTAAAAAAATCAACATAAAGCAGCTTTAAATGAGATAGTACCACACCATTCACTGTTTCATTCTTTCAACACACAGCTGGCTGAGGGTCTACCATGAGCCTAGAAGTACTGTTTTGTGCACGAAGAACCAGACAGCCTAATGATAAAACCTGAGCGACTTTGCAATGCCACCTTTAGACTCTGGGTGAACTTGATGAACTGCCTGCCCTCTCAGCTGTAAAAGATACTGATTCCACGTGTAGAAGAATGAAACTAAATCCATACTTCTCTCCATATTCCAGCATAAACTCAAAATGGATTAAAGACTTAAGTATAAGACCTGAAACTATAAAACTCCTAGGCAAAACATAGGGGAAACCCTTTAGGACATAAGACTGGGCAAAGACTTCATGAATAAGACCCCAAAGGCACAAACAACAAAAGAAACAATAAACATATGGGATTATATCAAACTAGAAAGCTTCTGCACAGCAAATGGAACAGTCAACAGAGTGGGAAGGCAATCTACAGAATGGGAGAAAATATCTGCAAATTGTACATCTGACATGGGATCAATTTCCAGACTATACAAGGAACTCAAACAACTTCAGAGTAAAAAAAACAAGTAATCCAATTAAAAAATAGGAAAAGGAGCTGAATAGACATTTTTCAAAAGAAGACGTACAAATGGCCGACAGATACATGAAAAAATGCTCAACATCTCTAATCATCAGGAAAATGCAAATCAAAACCACAGTGAGGTATCATCTCACCCCGGTTAGACTGGCTATTATCAAAAAGACAGAGAATAACAAATGCTGGCGAGGATGTGGAGAAAGGGGAACCCTCCTATGCTGTTGGTGGGACTGTAAATTAGCATAGCCATTATGGAAAGCAGTACAGAGGTTTTTCAAACAACTACAGATAGATCTTCCATACGACCCAGCAATCCCACTGCTGGGGAAATACCGAAAGGAATGGGAATCATTATGTTGAAGGGACACCTGCACTCCCATGTTCATTGCAACTCTGTTTACAATAGCCAAGACATGGGACCAAACTAAAAGTCCATCGATGGACAACTGGATAAGGAAAATGTGGTCTATATACACAATGGAATACTACTCAGCCACAACAAAGAATGAAATTCTGCCCTTCTTAGCAACATGCATGAGCTTGGAGAAAATTATGTTAAGTGAG
>NW_007727050.1:489923-490260 GCF_000696425.1 Galeopterus variegatus
GTATATGGTGAGAGGTATGGGTCTAGTTTCATTCTCCTGCATATGGATATCCAGTTCTCCTGGCACCATTTGCTGAAGAGGCAGTCCCGACTCCAGTGAATAGGCTTGATGCCTTTGTCAAAGATCAGATGGCCGTAAGTGTGTGGGTTGATTTCTGGATTCTCTATTCTGTTCCATTGATCAATGTGTCTGTTTTTATACCAGTACCATGCTGTTTTGGTTATTATAGCTTTGTAGTATAGTTTAAAGTCAAGTAGTGTTATGCCTCCACCTTTATTATTTTGCTCAGCATTGCTTTGGCTATGCGAGGTCTTTTGTTATTCCATACAAATGTCTG
>NW_007727051.1:0-5259 GCF_000696425.1 Galeopterus variegatus
TGGTATGGATCCACCATCCTTTCTGATTCCCAAATCCAAAAGGCTCTGAAAGCTCTCATAGCTCATTTGGTGGCAAGATCTGACTTGAAGGAGAATGCAAGTCTATTTATATTTATTTATCTCATTTAATGGGGTTATTTGTAAGTTATGCTGCAGCAGTTCTACTGTGTTCGATATGAGGTACTGACCTAGAGCCTACTGGGAACAGAAGATATATGTACCGTATTACCTTTCTAAAATGCCAAAAATTCTGAATTCCAGAACACATCTGGCCTTAGGGAATTTGGATAAGAGATGTGGACATGTAATATTTTTGTTAGGGCCTCTGAATCTTTTTCAGTTGGTAACCTTCCCTTGAGATTCTCTCCTTGGCACCATCTTTTTGTGTATGCAAATGAGGGTCTCCCTTGCCTCTCATTCAGGGAACATTTATTGAGCTGATGTAGGTTGAACTGTGTACTGGGTATGGTGACTACCGATAAGAATAAGGCATTGGCCCTTCTTGCCCTGCAGAAGCTCAGAGCTCCCTGATAATGTGGAAGGTGTTATAATAGCAGCCCCTGGAGTCCTGGGTGTGGCAGGATAATCACAGCCAGAAACTCCAAAAATGCAACGGCAAAGTGTGTAAGAGAATGTGACCAGGGAGAAGCTGTACATATGTTGTAATCTTTGAAAAGTAAAGTCAGAGAAGGGGCTGCAGAGGGCCAGTGTTTGCAGGGCCTTATGTACCAAGTTAAACAGTTGGGCATTTATCTTTTGGTTAAAAGGAGATTTTAAGCCTGGGAATGGATTGATTGGATTTGCAGTTTAGAAAGTCCTCTGACTTCATTTTAAGGGACCTGAAAAGGAAATTATTGCAATATTTTGGGCAATAGGAAATTTTACTAGCAAAAGATTTTTTCCTGCCTTAATTTCGTTTTCGGTAGTCCTAAGGGATGGGTAGGCAGTAAGTAAGGAAACAGGCTCAGGGAAGTGACTTGCCTAAGGTTATACCTAGCAACTGGCTGCTTCAGGGCTCCTAATTCTACATCCAGTGCTACTTGGACATGGTATTAAAACATTTCAATATGCTGCTCAGTTGTTAAGAATACTTACAGGTAATCTGCCATCTGCATGTCTTTTGTGTTTATACCTATCGATTAGACTGTCAGCTCTTTGAGAATTTCCAGTATTAAATATGATGTGTCTTTGACACAAAGGTAGACTCATAGTAGGCACCACCAAGAATTTGCTAGGCTGTTTCTCCTCCAGAGCCAGCACAGGGATAAGAAGAAGGAACATTTCTAAAAGCTGAGGGAACATCATTTTCCTGATTATATATCTTATCCTGAGTACTTATTACACCATGTGCTGTGGGAGATATAAAATGTAAAACAATTAGATTTAAATTTAAAAAACCTTGTCATGAATTAAGCCTATCTGTCTTATTTAGATCCCACACAACAAATTTATTGTCTCTTGCAACAAATTTCCTTTTTAATGAATGTTGGGTGTTGAAATCAAAAGGCCTTCTGCACAGGCTGATTAGAACTATTAGGCATACACATTTGCTTCACATTAGTTTATGCAGTAATTAGGTATAATATGGCACCTTTCCAAATGGGTATTTTTGAAACAAAAACAAAAAAATCATTAACTGGACATAGTTTATCATGAAAGGACGTTTTAGCTTGAGTGTATGCCCAGTAATAACACTTCATAAGTGAAAGTCATTTTGTGAGTTACATTTAGAATTAATAGTCAATTGTTAAGTTTTTTGCCAGCCTGCCCCCTACTGAGTTAGCAGTGAAATTAATGATGCAATTGTTTTCTTACCCACCTTGTTTTCTGGCATATATTGCTATGCATGGTTGCAATATTCCCAGGCTGTCTAGAAGTCAGAGAAAAGTCAAATTCTAAACTAGTCTCAGTCTTAGAATTCATGTCAACTTAAAAACATTTATTGAGTCGGCTCATTTTATGATTTTACTTTACCAACTTTGTATCAGAAAAGCTTTGGGGGCCCCAAGTCAAATTCTAAACTAGTCTCAGTCTTAGAATTCATGTCAACTTAAAAACATTTATTGAGTTGGCTCATTTTATGATTTTACTTTACCAACTTTGTATCAGAAAAGCTTTGGGGGCCCCAAAAGGATCTCTGGAGATCATTCAGATCCAGGAGCTAGACTGGGGAAAATGGAACAGGAAACTGATCCAACGAGTTCAAGTCCATTCTTCAACTTATTAACTTTAACTTTGGGTAAGCCTCTGAGCCTGTTTTTTTAATCTGTGAAGTGATGCTTCTGACAGTGTTTTTCACAGATTCTAAGATTTACATTTTCGTTTATTTTACATTTTAACATATCTGAAAACAAGATGTGTTTTATAGTGCATTGTCTGTTATGGTTTAATTTGTGGTGGCTTTTTCTCCTCTTATATAGTGGTGCATAAAATAATGGTGCATCTTACAATCAGTGATTTCTTAGATTTGCCAAAATATGTTAATATTTGCCCTACAAACCTCCCAGGGTGTTGTCAGGATCAAATCAGATAATATGCTTGCTGGAAAACTATGGCTGTACTAACAAATGATTAAGAAAAAGCACCTTTCAATGTCCCTTGACCATCTTTCTCCCTTTTGTGTTTTTTATGATGAAACTTTATTTCCATGTATCTTAAAAATAAACCAGGAAGAGATTGAAAATGGAAGGTGCAAATTTAGATGAATTAATATATCAAATATCTTTCTCAAATATTTGAAGTAACAAAATAATTTCAATGGAGTCTTACAGTTGACTTCCTGAAAGATTTTTTTTTTTCTTTCCAAATAATACCTCAGTTATGTTGGTCCTATTCCAAAAGGTAGGAAAAAAACTTTCTGTGAAATCATGATACATTTTTAGTAAAATGCACCCCCATTTGACATTATACCTAATAGGATATAATTTTACCAAGTTCAAACTGTAGTTAATAATTAAAGACTTCAGAAAAGCTTATCTTAATGGTCCCCACTTCTTTGTAAGTAAAGTAGTTATTTGCATCTTTGGAATTATGTTAAAAGTTTCCAGTTTCCTTGCTGAAGGTTTTAAAATGGTTTGTGGAGACTTGTAGTTCCAACATTCAGGTATGGCTGGTGTTTTATGGTTCTGTATTTTAAATTGCTTTTCCAGAGAGAATTTAATGCTGACGTAACAAATTGTCTGCCCTTACCTGCTCTACCTTTTCAATGAGAACTCTGAGAAAGGCTAGCTTTGGGTAGGAGAGGGGAGGGGGCTGGGTAGATCATGAATTTCATTTTGGACAAATTGAATTTGAGATGAGTTTGAAGCATCCAAGTGAAGAGGTTGTGTAGGCAGTTGAATTTGTGAGTCAGAGATTAAAATGCGGCATTTTTGGTGTAGAGATGGTAGATGAAGGCTCAGTCTTGGATGAGATCACCTAGGAAACAGAGAAAGGAGGATTGGAACTGGAGGTTGACAAGCCACCTTCAGCCAGCAAACCTGTTTTATTTGGCCTGTGTAATGTTTTAAAAATATTTGAACAAGTTGCTGTAGCGTATGTTTATGTTTTTTTGGCTGCCCAGAATATATTTTCTCTTGGTAGGAGCACCCTAGTTTCCTTTTGAGAAATTATCTATTTTCCAGTTTCAGATCCTGTGCTTCAGATAAAGTTCCACCTTTGACTCCAAATGAAGTACGTGACACAGGGCTGGCCAGTCCATTCCTCGAGTCGCCTAGCCACAAAGTTTGGTTCAAGAATAGTCTTGTAATCCAAGTTGGCCCAATCACAGGGAATTTTGAGATGGGGGAGGAGTTCCAGGAAGAGAGATTTTCTTATTTTCTGTTTAAACCTTGCAGGATGTGGGCTGGAGGTCTAGCAACTCCCTTCCCACTGTAGGGTAGAGCTTATCTAAGAATGGAGACAAGAGGTGGAATCCAGAGAGAAACTGATCCTGATCACATTGATTAAACCCTAGCCACGCTGTACCTCTGGGTTTTTTAGTTAAATGAGCCAGTAAATTCTTTAGTGTAACGCAGTTTGAAACAGGATTTCTTTTACTTGTATCAGAAAGAATCTTAATTGATGTAGTTGCCAAGATTTAAAAAAATGATTAAACCCTAGCCACGCTGTACCTCTGGGTTTTTTAGTTAAATGAGCCAGTAAATTCTTTTAGTGTAACGCAGTTTGAAACAGGATTTCTTTTACTTGTATCAGAAAGAATCTTAATTGATGTAGTTGCCAAGATTTAAAAAAAATTTTTTTATTTAAAAATTGAAGTACTTGCCAAGATTTAAAAAAAATTTTTTTATTTAAAAATTGAAGTACTTGCCAAGATTTAAAAATTGTGAGTTTTCATGTAGAAATGAGGATTTTTGGCTTGAGCTAAGTAATCATTGTTCTGGTAGGAGCACTGGCTCTCTGATTTATTATAGACAGTACCACTCCCTGTTGGCATCTTACCCTTGTGCCTGCGGTCTCTTTCCAGTTATCCTGCTCATTCCACTGTGTTTTAAATTGTAGAGTTCAGATGGAAATGAAAGTCAACTTTACTTATCTTAATTGTGTTACTTGCTTGCCCCTGTGGGTAGTTGGGTTTTTGGCCCCTTGTGTAGAGTAAAAAGAGAAGATGGCCTAGGTTTAAACTTTGGGGAGCTTGGATTCTAAAGAATAGATAGAGGAGGAGAAGTCTGTAAAGAGAAGGGAGCCATGACAGTAGAAAGGAAAGCATTGGTTGTGGAGGCCAAGCTATGGAGTATTTGGGGGAGAAATTGGTCAACATTGCCAATATTTCATGATGTCAATTAAGATAAAGAATGAGAGAAAAAAATCTGGTTTGAATTTGGCAACAAAGAGGTCATTATTGACCTGATCTGGAGCTGTTTCAGTGAGTGGTGGGCCAAGCCAGATTGGAATGGGTTGAAAAATAAATGGGACATGAAAAAAATGGAGATACCCAAGGAGGATTATTTTATTTTTCCTAATGAAGGTGAGTAGAAAAAATAGGGCAATTAGCTGGAGATATGTGAAGTTGAGTTGGAGAGGTTTTTTTTTTGAGTAGAAAAAATAGGGCAATTAGCTGGAGATATGTGAAGTTGAGTTGGAGAGGTTTTTTTTGTTTTGTTTGTTTGTTTTTCCTTTTTGTCTTTTTTCGTGACCGGCAACGGATCGCAACCCTCAGTGTCGCGCCCGTACCGGGCCGGGACCAGCAACAGGATCACAACCCTCGGTGTTGCGCCCGCACCTCACTCAGCCAGTGAGTGGCTGGTCTGTATGTGGGAT
>NW_007727051.1:5623-14735 GCF_000696425.1 Galeopterus variegatus
GAGAAGACTTCCATCTCTCTTTAGGTGGCAAGGTCCTCTGAGAAAGGGGGTGGAGGTGTCAAAGTGAAATAATGGTTGAGGAGAGTGAGAGAAGGAGCTGATGAGAGATGTGGTGGGGTTGCCCAGCGTTGCGAGGACTTGTTTGCAGGTGGTACTCATGAGTTAGAGTGGCGCTCTCTGCCTGTGTATGACTTTCTCTAGTGTCCACGTGCTCAGTTGCAGATACAGATGGAGCTGCAGTAGGCCTCATCTGAGGCTGGGGTTGGGCAGAAGAAGGACAAAAGGAGGGCAAGCAAGATAAGTTTAGGGCATTTAGCAACAGTGTTATGGAAAGTGTGTTATCAAAATCATGGCCTTTAGAAAGGAAGCTGAATGAGAAGGGAGTGATTGAGACTTTTGATGAGGCCCAAATGGTGATCACAGTGAAGGGGATTTTAATTAGGAAGCTGAAGCTGAGGATATTGTAGTCCAGGGATAGAATGTTTGGGTGGTGGGTGGCTCAGCTGGAATGGAGGGAGAGGGTCATTGGATGTGAGGCACTCAGAGAACAGAGACAGAAGCGTCAATGGGTTTGTATGTTGAGGTTGCCCTGCTGATTGCAAGATTAGGAAAGGAGATTTTGTTTGGAGTTCAAATGAGGTAATTGGTTTAGCTATTTATTAAGAACAGATTCTCTATTTCCTTTAATCTTCCTTACCTTTGGTTCCAATGGACATTCAGCTGGGAGAATGTATGTAAATGGCTTGCAGCCCACCTCTCTTCATGAAATATGTATTGGAGTGATGTTTTGTCAGGAAAAAAATGTCTTTAATGACTTTATATTATTGCAGTAAATGTAAGTTACTTAAACCTCTTGAGTTCATGAACCTTCAGTTGGAATAATTTGGTGCTCTTTTTTGCCTTCCATGGTTGTGTTACTTCTGAAGGTAACTGACAGTGAATCAAAACCTTCAAGAACAGGCCAAGTTTAACTGAATCCCTTGTGGCTCTCACTGTGATGAGCTTTGGAGTGAGAGTAACTAGGAAGCTATGTTAGAGACATCTGTTGTCATGTGTAATGTGTATGAGGGGTTGGCAGTAAATGAAGCCAAGCAAGCCCACCAGTCTAGTTTATATGCAGTCATCTGCGAGCTCAAAAAATACTCTCTGAATGGCAAGGCATTGGAGCCAGCATTTCTTATACTTGAGGGGGAAAGGGCTTTGAAAGACTCACCAAGAAAAAAAAAAGCGCTTGGATTTTATAATAAGATACTAAATCTGATCATCTCAAAACATCTGAAGGTTGTGATAAAAATCCTAAGTAATCAGGATGTATAAATCTATAGTCTAAAAAAAAGAAGAATTTGAGCATGAATTCTTTCAGATAGAACTCTATTCATTACTGATTTTGAAAAGATTAGGTAAATGAGAAAGCATAGGGCAAGAGTGTCCATGTTTTCAAGCATGGCCCATTTTGGTTGTATAATTTTGGAACAAAATGTTCAATTCAATACCTGATTTCGCTTCGAGTTAGTGCAGTCTTTCCTAATGCAAGGCATACACTGATTTTTTTTTTAGATTATATGGGAAGCTGTATTGATCAAATATTAGTTCAAAAATTGTATAATAGAATCCCCCAAAATATTTTATGTGGATCATTTAATTAGGCAGGGCATACTGAAGAAACATATACCTATGATCAACAGCCTCTCATCTATAGGCACTGCATAGTTGAAAATCACAAAATGTTATTAAATAAATTAAAGAATTGTGATGGTTAATTTTAGGTGTCAACTTGACTAGATTAAGCAACACCAAAAAACCTGGCAAAGCTATGTTTTTTCAGGTGTGTACATGAAAGTGTTTCCAGAAGAGATTAGCATGGAAGCCTGAGTGGACTGGATGGGAAAGACCTGCCCTCAATATTGTTGGGAACCATCCAATTGGCTGGGGATTCAGAGAGAACAAAACTGGAGAAAAGGGGTAAATCACTCTCTGTAACTGCTGGAGATGGGATACATGCTGTTTTTTGGTTTGTGGACATCACAGCTTTAGAGTCTTCAGCTTTTGGTTTCCAGGACTTACACCAGTGGTACCATCAGCTTCCCTGGTTCTGTTGGATTTGGACTGAGCCCTGCTACCGGCATCTGGTTTGCAGATGGCCTGTTCCAGGACTTTTCTTTACAATTGTTTGAACCAATTCGTCTAATAAATCCCTTCTTATATACATATAAACATCCTATTTGTTCTGTCTCTCTGGAAAACCCTGACTAATACAGACCTGAATAATGGAGAGAGATAGCTTATTCATGGATTGAAAGATTTGGCCTAGTACTGATTATCAATTCTCCCCAATTTAATCTATAGAATCAGCAAGGATTTTTATGTGTTTACAAGCTGACTCTAAAATTCATATAAAAAGCCAAAGGTAGCATGCAGGCTAGTTCTTCAGGTGGCCTTGGACCAACCCAGTTCTCTCCCCTTGAATATAGCTCTTGAGAATAAATGTAGGATGTCCTGGGAATGCAGCACCCTGAAATAAGGGAGACTCTACATGGAAGAGCCCATACTCTGCTCCAATCCTCCTAGAAATAGGATATTCTTCACAGCTTTAGGCCAGGGTTTCACATCAAATCTGGGGTATGAAACTTATGATAGGCTGCTTTCCATGGTTCCTCAGCTGCAATGCAAGTGGGGCACATGCGGTCAAGACATCACTGCATCAGGCAGTTTTTCTGAGCCTTGGAAAATGGCTTATAATGAATCCTAGGCTTCTGTTGTCCCTTCCCGCTTATCTGTCAGTAATAAGCCTCTTTCATGTAACTTCTGTACATGGGTGTTCTGTCTCACTGGAGTCAGTTAGTTGGTAACCAATGCACAGTGAATTTGCTTCACAGGTATTGAATGTAATATCTAAAAATAGCTATCTGCTTAAAGTCTTTTCTACAAGAATAAAGGCAGTGTGGAATTAGTAAAAGAGAGAGACATACAGATTAATAAAAGAAGTTGGAGAAAAGGAAAATACCCATTCAAATATGGCCAAACAATTTTTGGCAAAAATGCAAAAGCATCACAATGGAGAAAGAATAAGCTTCTCAATAAATGGTGTTAGAAAAACTAGACATATGTATCTAAAAATAAACTATGATCTAATCTTCACAACACATAATTAACTCAAAATTATCAATGTAAATTTGTAAAGTAAAACTATAATGTTTTAGAATAAAGGGTGGAACATAATCCTTATGATATTGTCCAAGTAGATACCAGAATCACGATCTATACAGGAGAAATAATGAATAAATTACATTGCCTTTACATTATAAACTTTTGATCTGCTAAAGACAATGTTAAGAAAAAAAAATCGGTATACAGACAGAGATTTTATTAGTAAAGAACATATCTGACGAAGGATTTGTAACCAGAGTGAATTAAGAACACTCAAAAGTCAACAGCAAGAAGAAAACATTTTTAAGGGTAAAAGAGTAACATTAGTCAAAATGGCAGAGTAAGGTCTTTCAAAAGTTATCTCTTTCATAACAGTAAGAAAACAGGCAAAAACCTGTCAGAATGAAATTTTTCAAAACTCTGGAAATTAACAAAAAGCCTCCAGCAATCCGAAGAGTGTTTATGCAAAAAAGTCTATATTCTCTGACTGTAAAGCATAACAGATAAGCATTAAAAATCTTGCAATACCTAGAAACTATAAATGTATGTTTTTTAAATAACTTCTAACAAGAAATAAATATTTTAGACAATGTTAAAATAATAAAAGATAATTTATGCATTAGACTGTTCCTGTTGTGTATAACAAAATACTTGAAACTGGGTGGTTTGTAAAGAAAACAACATCTATTACTTACAGTTTCTGAGGCTGGGAAGTCCAAAGTCCATCTGTTGGTGGCAACAATGACCCAGGGGCCTCACATTGCAAAATGGTGGAAGCATAGAGAGCAGAGAGAGAGAGAGAGAAAGAGAGAGAGAGAGAGAGTGTGTGCATCTGTGTGTGTGTGTGTGTGTGTGTGCACCAGGGTCTTTTTAAACAACCAGCTCTTACAGGAGATAAAACCCCATGACCCAAACAGCTTCCAACACTGCCACACATTGGGGATCAGATTTCCACATGAGTTCTGAGAGGACAATAATCCAAACTCCATCATTTTGCCCCTGGTCCCCCAAAACTCATGTTCTTTTCACATGCAAATATATTCATTTCATCCCCAAAGTCTTAACTTGTTTCAACTCAAAGGTCCAAAGTTCAAAGTCCCATCTGGGAAATTCAGAACAAGTCATCTACTTCCAAGGTACAATGGTGCGACAAACATAGGGTACATATTCCTGTTCCAAAAGGGAGATATAGGCCAAAAGAAAGGTGTAACAGGTTCCAAACAAGTCCAAAACCCAGCAGGGCAGACATTAAATCTCAAAGCTGGTGAATCAGGTACCTTAATTCTATGTTCAGTGTCTTCTGCACGCTTGTGTGGGGGTTGGGTCCCCAAGTCCTCTGGCAGCTCTGCCCCTATGCCTTTCCTGGTCTCAGGTGATGATTTAGCTCTCACAGGCTGGTGTTGCATGCAGGTTCTACAGGTCTGAGGTCTCCATGGTGGTCTTTCTCTCACGGCTCCACTAGGCATGGTGCTGTTAGGGTTTCAATGCTGCAACTCTGACTCCATGCTTCCACTCGGCATTGCTCTAGTGAAGGTTGTCTGTGGTGACTCCACCCCTGCAACAGATCTCTTCCTGGGTCCCCAGAATTTTCCGTATATCCTTTGAAATCTAGGTGGAGGCTCCCAAGACTCCACATGTCTGGCATTCAGGGAGCCTGCAGACCTAACACCACATGGACACTGCCAAGGCTTCCAGCTTGTGTTTTCCAAAGCTATGGGTCCAGCCACACCTGGGGCCAATTTAGCCAGGGCTGGACCAGCCAAAGCAGCTAAGGTGCTGGTGCTAGAAGCAGCTTTCCAAGGTGACCTTGAGCAGCAAGCCTGTGGAGGGTGCCTCAGGCCTGTTCCCCAAAGCCATTCTGTCTCTCTAGGCTTTTGGGCCTGAAATGGAAGGATTGGCCCTAGAGGCTTCTGCAATGCCTTCAAGGTTCTTTTCCCTTTCTCTTGATAATCCCTTTCCTTTGTCCTAATCTTCTCAGCATCATTGCGTGCTGTCTGCTTCTCTACCACATGGCCAGGCTGCAAATTTTCCAAATCTTTACGCTCTGCTTCCCTTTCAAATTCTGGCTTTATATCATGCCTTTGCCGCCATAACTCAGCATAGGCTGTTGCAAGTAGCTACACAGCTCCCTTAATGTTTTGCTGCTTAGAAATTTCTTCCGTCAGACACTCGTTCACACCTCCTAAGTTCCAACTTCCACAAAGTCCTAGGGCATGGACATAATGCAACCAAGTTCTTTGCCAGTTCACAGCAAGGGTGATCTTTGCCCCAGTTTCTGCAGAACTCCTTCTTATTTCTATCTGAGACCTCCTTAGAATGGTCTTTGCAGTCCATATTTCTATCAGCATTCTGCTTGCCACTACATAACCATTCTTTAAGAGTCCTCCAAATTCCTCCAACCTTTGCCTAACTCCCAGTTCCAAAGCTGCATCTACATTTTCAAGTATTTGTTATAAACAACACCCCACTTCTCTGGTGGTGGCGACAGTGACCCAGAGGTCTCACACTGCAAGATGGTGGAAGCAGAGAGACAGACTCTCCTCTCCTTTTAAAGCCCTCAGAACCACACCCCTGACCACCCTTTTTTTTTTTTCTGACCGGTAAGGGGATCGCAACCCTCAGCATGGTGTGGTCTGCACCACACTCAGCCAGTGAGTGCACTGGCCATCCCCATAGGATCCGAACCCGTGGCCTTGGCGCTCCAAGCACTGCACTCTCCCGAGTGAGCCACGGGGCCGGCCCCTGACCACCATTTTTAATCCATTCACTACTGCATGGTCCTACAGTCCAATCACCTCTTTAAGGCTCCACCTTTCAATTATCATAATAGGATTTCCCACCCTCTTAACAGTCACAGTGGGGGCTAAGTTTCTAATACATAAAACTTGAGAGACAATTCAAGCTTCAATAGTTTTGGGGGGATATAATCCAATCCACTACATCCACTGAACCACTCCCATGACCACGATTTTTAATCTATTCATTAAGGCATGTTCCTGCAATTGAATCACCTCTTAAAGACCCTGCCTTTCAATTACCATGATAGGATTTCCCACCCTCTTAACACTGTCACAGTGGGGGTCAGGTTTTTGGGGAGACATTCTCAGGCACAAGCCTTGATTCTCATCCCTAATACGCATGTAACTAGAGCCTGAAGTATTGTGTGAATTCCTTTCTCTCCTTCCCACGTGGTTCCTGGTAGCCTGAAATATATTGATTTTTTTTCTTCTAAGTTTTATGCTTCCATAGAGTCATTTTATGATTCCAGCAATTCTTTTCATGTCCTGTTAGTTAGTTCACAAACCAGAAGTCTCCCTGATAGTGCAAACATACCTAGTGGGTTTTTTTTGGTTTTTTGAGTAAAATTGTGTATGACATGCCAGTATTTTTAAGACTTGTCTTCCTTTCTAGAAGTATGTGAATTTCTCTTGATTGTTCTTTTGGGCATGGATTTTCTGAATTCCTTTTCACTTGAAAGAGCCATGGGGGATTTAATATAATTGGTAAATAGATCCCAGATACAAAGGTGGTTTTTTTTGGGGGGGGGGCGGTGGCATCAGGAAGCCATTCACTCTCTAATTCTGAGGATTGCTTAGGATCTCAGAAACAATGTGATTCTTTCTAGGTTCAAGCAGTTGGGAATCTGCTACCATCTTGTGATTAGCACAAAGGGGAAGTTAACTCCATCTTTATTGTTTTCCAGAGAAAAAGTTAATTTCTGCTCTGGGGAAAACAGAAGAGTCAGGGTTTAAAATAGATTACAATAATCACTGATAAGGCTAAACAATTAGAAGTTTGTAAAAGTCTGTTTCTTGGTGGGAAAAAAAAGGGTAGAAAAAAAAAGTGTAGCATTTATTGAGCATGTATGTTAGGCACTGTCCTAAGCGTTTTTCATTTCTCATCTTTGTTTTATAGACGAGGAACCCATGTTGCACAGAGAGGTTCAACAGCTTCCCCAAGGTCACACAGCTAATAAATGGCAGGTCAGCAATTTTAACCTTGGCAATCTGGTCCAGAGCTCACATTCTTAGTTACAAGGTCACACTGCCATATATTGAGTCATCTTGACTTTTTTCCTCACGTTGAGTGCAGCCTCCCACAATATGTGTAAAGCACAGGAAAAGTGGCAGTTTCAGCTTTTTTTCTTGTTGTTGTTTGTTTATTTAATAGCAGGGTTAAAAAAAAAGGCACTATGCAGTCTAAATCAAGTTTAATTAGACCCGTGTAGAAAACATAACAATTATCCATGCCAAATTTCCAACGTTTTTCTTTTTTCACGTTCAGTTATTAATAGTCACTGGTGCACATATTCTTTCATTTATTTTCTAAGTGGAATAATTGAAGCTTGCATAGGATTCTAAGCTGTTGCCTAGTTCTTTGAGAATCTTTGTCTAAAAGGAACATTTTCTCTAAAAAATAATAAACCTATTTCTGTTTGTGGGGCACATTTTCCCTTGCAGAATTTGGTGGTGCCAGGTGTGGAATTTTGGAATTAAACTAAACTTTCCTTTTCTTTCCTTTCCTTCTTTCTTGAGCTCATGGAAGCGGTGGGAGGGTGGGTGGACAGAGACTATATCTGGAAGAGGGAGCATAGAGGAAAGCACGGGAAAAGTAGACCCTTTCTTAGGCCCCACATATCCCTCTTTGTCCCCAGCTTCATGTGCTGAAACTAAGGTTTTAGAAGAACCTTAAGAGGTCCTCTTGATCCAGGTTATCCAAATGTGATTTTTAAAAAAATAACAATTCTCCTTTATTTTGTATTTATTTGTATTCCCAAATAGGGGTGTTCTTATGTTGCTTTTATAATTCAGTTAAAAAATCCCTCAATAATAGTTTTCAGTATTTTCTTCATTATAACATTCTTCTTTTATCCAGGCTGTAAAAAGGGTCCTAGAAATATAACAAATGAAATATTATTATGTAAAAATAGCCATTCATAGAGCTTTGGTATTATAAGTGATTTTAAAATAAAATTTATTAGGGTCTCTCCCAACATTTAAAATAATAAGGTAAATTACAGAAAATTTGGGAAAGTCAGAGAAACAGAAGCAAAGAAAAACAAATTTCCATAGTTCTACACCCAGGAGAAAAAAACTTAATGTTTTCACATATCTTCTTTTTCACTTTTGGAGGCTTGCCAATATGGGGATCTGAACCCTTGACCTTGGTGATATATAACACTACGCACTAACCAACTGAGTAGCTGGCCAGCCCTATCTTTCCTGTGAAGAATTTCTTATACCTTTTTCTGTGTAGGATTTTTGTTTATCTTTCTTGGTCATGATCATACTACATATACAATTTTGTTTCCTGCTTTGGTGGAAAGATGTCCAAAGTTCAGAGACAGCTGGCTCAGAGCTTCTTTGCTGTTCTTTTCTGAACAGACCCTGTCACAGTTCAGCTTTGCAGGTCCCTGGCTGGCGGCCAAGTTCACCAAGTACTCCAGGAACACATCCCGTGTGCCCCACATGGCCGAGTGCGGGGCAGGCCCAGGGTGTGGGTCCTGCCTCGGGCATCTCATAGTACAGCTTCAGAAGACTACACATTTTCGTGGCTACTTTTAATTTTTATTTTGTTAACTTTTTAGGGGGAGGTATGGAAAATTCCAAACATATAGTAGTGGAGAGAATATAATAATAGGCACCATGTGCCTTTCTCCCAGCTTCAGCAATTACCAGTTTATGGCCAATCTTGCTGCTTCTAGGCCCCAACCTCCTCTTCCTAACTCAGCTTATTGTGAAGCAAATCCCTGACATCCTATTATTCCATTAGTAAATATTTCTATACACATCACTAAAAGATAAGGACTTTTGTCTTTTAATACTGTAATGCCATTATCACACTTTTAAAATTCTCTAATATAATTGAATATGGAATATCTGGTCAGTGTTCAAATTTATCTTTTTCTCGATATTTTTCTTTTCAGTTTGTTTGTATCAGTATCCAAATGAGGTGCATACATTGC
>NW_007727051.1:15476-15736 GCF_000696425.1 Galeopterus variegatus
TTCTCGATATTTTTCTTTTCAGTTTGTTTGTATCAGTATCCAAATGAGGTGCATACATTGCAATTGATTGATATGCCTCTTCAGTTCCTTTTAATCTACAGATTCACCCTTCACTATCTTTTTCTTCCAATTTATTTTTTGCCAAACCAGACCATTCTGTTAAGTTTCCCATAGGCTGGGTTTTGCTTATTACAACCCATGCAGGTAAATGTTAAAGGTTCCTCTGTTTAACATGTTCCTGTGGCCTCTGTACTTCTTGT
>NW_007727051.1:17366-18309 GCF_000696425.1 Galeopterus variegatus
TAACCCATCATTTTTGTCACCATTTCAATAACTGTGACTTCTCTTGGCCAGTGAACAACATAAACTCTTATTTCCCAGGTACATGGAAGAGTTTCCATGATAAGAAAAGGAAGTGTGCTTCCAAAACAACTAGCAGTGGCTTCCCAAAGTTAGTGCATATACAAGAGAGGAGCAATCTTCCATGATGTCCTTGAATATTTAACCAACGTAAGAAGCAGCTGACTGCACCTGACAGCTTCAAGTGTCATCTTGTAGGAAGCTTGGATCAGAGCGGGCATCACCATTCAGGTGCTTCATAATTACTTTGTGGTTCAGGTAGGAAAGACTATGTCAAATATTACAGAGCTCTCATGAAGGCCCCACATATCCCTGTTTGTCCCCAGCTTCATGTGCTGAAACTAAGGTTTTAGAAGAACCTTAAGAGGTCCCCTTGATCCAGGTTATCCAAATGTGATTTTAAAAAAAAATAACAATTCTGGAATATAGATTTCTTTGTTGGAAAGCAGATTTTAAAAACTGAGTAAGTTTTTGTATTTATGAACAAATTCATTTTTCACTGGAGCCTAGTTTTGTTATCTTTCTCAACATTAAATCTGTCATAATGAAGTGATTTAAATATCTGCTTTANGTTTTGTTATCTTTCTCAACATTAAATCTGTCATAATGAAGTGATTTAAATATCTGCTTTAAGTGATGTATTGCATTTCAATTTCTGTATTTGGGATGTCAATTGTCTGGGCTTTTCTAGCAAGTCATCTCACTGACTTTGCTGAATGTACTTTTAGAATACCTGAAAGTCAGAGTATATAGTGGGAAGGTAGATTTTCACAGGGATGGGCTATGAAACTCCATGTTACTAACATCGCTCTTGTCAAAATTTGATTTTCTGGGGCCGGCCCAGTGGCGCACTGCTACAGTGCGCCGCTTGGGAAGCGCGGTGGCG
>NW_007727051.1:19157-21233 GCF_000696425.1 Galeopterus variegatus
GTTTTGTTATCTTTCTCAACATTAAATCTGTCATAATGAAGTGATTTAAATATCTGCTTTAGGTGATGTATTGCGTTTCAATTTCTGTATTTGGAATGTCAATTGTCTGGGCTTTTCTAGCAAGTCATCTCATTGACTTTGCTGAATGTACTTTTAGAATACCTGAAAGTCAGAGTATATAGTGGGAAGGTAGATTTTCACAGGGATGGGCTATGAAACTTCATGTTACTACCATCGCTCTTGTCAAAATTTGATTTTCTTTCACATTTGTCACATTGAGCAAATTGCAAATAAATCTTCTTAAGTTTCATGTTAAATTAATCGAACAGACCTATCTCCACACGGAAAGCATGTGATATATGATGATGGGAGCCTTCAGCTTATGTCTGGGGAATGCCAGGAATTTTGGGTTCTGGTGTCACTGAGGAAAGTGGCCCCGCCTTTCTGCGCTTTGGTTTCCTGTTTAGAAAGTTCTGCTCCTTCATAAGGACCTTGAAGTACTAGGAGGAAAGGTGCTTTGTGTGTGGAGTTTTCCATAAACTGAAGACCTGACTAAAAGGCTGGGTTAAAGGTGGGTGACTACTTTATAGAAATATGTTTTAAATGTATATGAAACATTTATTAGTTTATGTCACTCTTACTTATTTACTTAAGTATGAAGTAGGCCCAGGCAATTTGAATTCAGACTTAAAATTCAGGTTGTGTTTACTTAATTCCCTTCTTTCTCTTAAGAGCAAAGAATATGAAGACTTGAGAAGTGGACATTGGAACTAATTTTAGTTCCCTGAGTAGGTTAACTGGAGGAAAAAGCTCTATTGAAGTGGAAACAAGGGCCAGATTATTTTTGTTCTTGCTCTGTGTCTAATTAGAGGCAACTTTGGAGTGGTGCATAAATCTCTCTTCAAGTCTAGAGTGTGGGTATCCATCATAAAGTGGACCATAACTTAACAACTGTTTGTGACAACTGCCTTGGCTAAAAATCTCTGGTGAGAACTCAGAATTCCAGGAATGCATCTGGAGGTGGAATCTATTATACCAGTGAATTCCCAAGAGAGAATGAGGCTATGTCAGAATCTCCCAAGTTTGCTTTTGAAACTCTGAAGACCTCTCTCCCTTTCCCCCAAATCTCAGTGAGGCACTGTTGGTAGCAGTTGTGTTTGGTATCTTTCAGGTGTTTTAAAAAGTTAAAAAACAGTTGAAGTTAGTCTGATGGGGAGATTGAGGATAGCCTATTAGGAGAGTATTTCTCTCTGGAGAATGCCACTCTTTCTAGAAAAGAAAAATAATGGCATTGAATGATTTGCAGTTCATACAGTGACAGTCACTGTCGCTGAAAATTTGCAACATATCATGTACAAATTTGTGGTATTTTGGCTTGGTTCTAAATGCAGGTTGTTTGCATGATACCATTTTGCATGAAGACGCAACATGTGGGTTCTTTGGAGCCCAGTTACAGAAACCAATGGGACTAGAAAAGCTGTATCTCTTAGTTGAGGGTCAGCACCAAGTTGAAGTGAGCTCTTGAAGAGTATGTGACATTATAGCCATGCCGTGTTCCTCAGTTTGTTGGATTGGGTTTGTTGGGTTTCTGTTTGCCTAAGGGAGAAGAGTTTTTCTATGTATTTGATTATGCTACCTGACACTATGCAACCCAACCTTTTGGGCTTAGGTGAGGGAAGGAAATTTATTTTAATTATTTATTATATAGTTTTGTATAATTTGTTTAATTTTTATCTGTCTTACTTTGAGAGGCAAGAAGGAGAGTGGAAAAGCGAAAAAACCCAGGTAATCTACAAGTGAAATTAAGAGGGAAAAAGTCCCTAGGAAATTATGTAAGATCTAAAGCTTTATATTTGTTTTAGAATATCAAATATTAGAACCCAGTGATAAAAAGTCTGCACTTAATGAACTACTTTGAAATTTCATTTTTTAATTGCTATTTTAACTTAATGTTTTGTAATACAGGTTTATAGTTGTGAGACCCTTTTGAAGTCAACACAAAATAAATTAACTAGAGATGATCTTAGCTGTCATTCTGTCCGTTTTTTAAATTTTGGTAATGAATACAGTAACTTG
>NW_007727051.1:21938-38759 GCF_000696425.1 Galeopterus variegatus
CTGTATATATAAAAACTTTTGATGTGTAAAATGTTCTGTATATATAAAAACTTTTGATGTGTAAAATGTCTTTCATGTTTTTACCATTACTTTGGGAGTATTATTTAATTACTGTTTGAGAAACAACAGAAGAATGAATAAATAGGGATTATTGATGCCAAAAGACACTTCTTCATATGCTGAAAATTAAGTAAAACATGGATTTTTTTTTTTCAATTTGATTTATTTATTTTCGTGGGGTACAGTGTGTTATTTCAGTACATGCATACATTGCACCATGATTCACAGGGTAGATAGCACAGTAGAACACAGATTTTAAAGCTCCAGAAAACAACAACTTGTCAAGTTAATTATAACAGTCAGTGATTCCTTAACAGCCTAAAGTATTTTGTCTTACCAGGTACATGGCCACATTTGGAATGCTGAGCTGGTTTTTTGGTTTTTTTTTTTTTTTTTCTTTTTTCTTTTTCTTTAAATGAATTGTGGCTACTTTCCATGTATAGAACTAGGTCTAGGGTCTGACATTTTGTTCATGTGGGACTCAGGCAAATTTGTTTCTGAAGCAAAGGACTTTCCCATCCTCCTCTCTGGCTTCATGCCCCAGGTGTTGGTGCCAACTCAAAGTGCTCAGAGCAGAACTCTGGAGTGGAGCGGGAGCCAGGTGGGAAGTGAGCCAGGCCTGTACGTGTGGTTCTTGTCTAGTGAAAAGCTATCAAAAGTGTAACTTGGAGATTCTGTCCATTCTCAGTTTATCTGGGGACTTTACATAGCAGGCTCTGGAGTGGAGCGGGAGCCAGGTGGGAAGTGAGCCAGGCCTGTACGTGTGGTTCTTGTCTGGTGAAAAGCTATCAAAAGTGTAACTTGGAGATTCTGTCCATTCTCAGTTTATCTGGGGACTTTACATAGCAGGACAGTAACGTGGGTTTCTAGAAATGCTGCTTTGTGGTACAAAAAGTGGCTTGTCTGTGAGATCTCCTTTTGAGATGTTCAAAAGTATGTAAATATGTTGGAGCACTGCCGGAATAATTTCTTTTCTGGCTAAAATCTTCACATTTGGAGGAAAGAATCCAAATAATCTTATTTTATCCACATATCTTCATTGAGCACTTCTACTGTGCTCAGCACTGTTTTGGGTGCTGGACAACATGGACATAATTTCCTGCCTTCAAAAAGCTTGTAGTGGGGGAGACACATAAATAAGCTGAATGTGGCAGGTGGTGATATGAGCTATGGAGAAAATTAAAACAGGGAAGGGGATGGGAATTGTGCCTGGGGCCGAGAGAGCCATGTTAGGAGCTGGGATCTTGTACTACTTATGGTGACTGCTTGGACCCACAGGCATGGAGTAGCACAGTTCTTTACATATTGTGGCTGCTTTTGCTGTACAATCATCACTACCATCATCACGATCGCAGTCAGAAAGCATTTACCCCACACCTATTAGCAAAGTTGTGTACCAAATGAGTCATATAGCTAAGTGTTTGTCTTCAAGGCTGACAGCCCTCATGCAGACATGTGCAGAGGACTTACTAATGTCAAAGAATCGAATGACTATATTCTTTCAACAAATGTTTATTGAATGATGGTATATCCAAGGCATTGTGTAGAATAGCAAGATAAATCACACATGTACCTTGCCAAAGGGCATATTGTCTAGTATATTCATAAAATAGATCATTTGCATGTCAGTGATTTAACATTTGAGATAGACCATGAAAGTTCATAACATATGCTGTCTTCTCATTTTGCTGGCATGGTTTTGAGTCAGGTGTTTTGGGAGGCTGGTATGGGATAACTAACTTAGAAGTGCATTTTGCCAGTTGCCTGGTGTCCCTGTTTCATGCAGCTTTGTTTCTACCCATTGTTTGATATGTAAAATGTTTTTGAAGTGAAATATGCCTTCTTTGTGAAAAATTGCTGAGAAGAAAACCAGCTTCTAGTATTGGTGGTGCAAGTGGAGTCTAAGACGTGATAGTTCTTGGTCAGAAAATGGAATCATCGAGGGCCTCAAGGAAATACTTAGCATTTTGCTGCCCATTATGAGGGAAATTACATGCTGTACTAGTATTTGCTAGCTTGGACATGAACTCCTCATGAGTGTATTATTTGGGTGGATCCTGACAAGGGCTCTAAGGGGAGTGTGGACGCAGGAGAATTCATCTCCCTTGCTTGAAGCAGAGCTTCTTCATGAGCTGCCTCTTCTGGGCTCCTTCAGGTTATTCCCTTCCCTTCAGAAATGAAGCATTAGCCATATTTGTGTGAGGGTCCCTGGCATTTGCTATATAGATGAGATAAATAGTTTACTATATAGAAATATGGTTTTATATATATAGATATGTATATATACATATGATACACACACACATGATTACATCCGTGCACAGAAAGAGGGCAAGGGAAAGCATAGAAGGGGAAGGAAAAGCCGTAAAATAGTGGTAGAGGTTGTTGACTTCTTACCTGAGACCACAGCTGGAATGCATTTCCCAGCCTCCCTTGCAGTTAGTGCAGCCATGTGACTGGGCTCTAGCCAATAGCATGGCACCACGAAGACAGCAGAGCCCATCAGCCTGAACCCCTGATTCCATGTGAGGAAGAGGAACACCTTGTTCACCAGTTCTCTGTCATGGGAGCAAGAAACACAGTTCTGAGGTGTTTGAGCCATTATACATTATTGGGTCTATTTTGGCAGTGAATGGTGTTTCCCACCTAATACCTCGACTATATCTGGCAAAGACTAGTTTCAGCCTTAGTCTCACTTCATTAGGTTACTGGACTTAGTTGTTTCCACCTGAATGGCAGAATCGGCACTCTTCGATGAGCTTGTGGGCTTAGGCTGTGTGTTTATTACCACCCTCACCGTAGTTTACAGATATTTATGATCCTTGCTGTTCACCCCCGGCAACCCCTGCCAAATGCTGAGGCTAGAGTTTATTGAGCATGAACTGACCCTTGATTTTTCTTGCTTTTTCCCTCTTTTCCTCATTTATTTGAGCACCCAGTTGCTATTGGGTATACATAGAAATGAAAGAAATATGGACTCTGCCCTCAAAGAACTAACAACTCTAGTTTAAACACCTCAAGTGGGACTCTCAACTGGAGGTAACAAATGACTTATGTCAAATCACTTCAACATTAAATGATTTTATCAAGAGCTGAGAGGTACAGTGGCTTCAGGTGCTATTTCTCTGTGATTCCTAATCCAATCAGGAACTTACTTTAGGTGGTCAACCACAAAGTACAGTAAACAACCCTACTTAGTCTTGCCCCCATGTCTGTAATGTTCTTATGGACTATTTAGCAGTCATTGCAAATTGTCCATAGCAAATTGATTGAATGCTCTTTCCCTTTGAATTACACTGAGCTGGGCCCACAGTCGAAGAATCAAAGTTGTTACTTTGCTGACTATTGCAGATGGTGGATAATAAGATGAGGGATTAGCATGTGTAGCCTGGGAAAATCCTACTCAACTGTGTTTTAGTTGTTAGTTTCGTTATTAGTTTCAGTTGTTAGATTCAATGGCTCCCTTCTTTTGTCCTATCACTTTACTTCAAATTAGAATTCAAAGATCATTTGCTTTCTTTTTCTTCAGCCTCTTATCAATCTCTCTCTTTAATTTGCACTATTACTCCCATTTTTCCTTGTTTCTGTTGACTTGTTTATCTTCCTTCTGAGATGATATACTCCTTGGACGTAGGCATCAGGCATCAGCTATCTTTCTGTTTTTTCCCCTAGTTCCTTATTCTAGAGCATAACACAGTGCTTTATATATTATGTATGGCTCAATAAATGTTTGATGAATTAATCGATTACTTAAATTGCTTACACTGGGAGAGCTTCTTGAGCTAGTTTCATTCTGGATAATAGTTCCATCCATGGTGAACATTACTTCCTGCTACCATTGTGTTACTGTCAATTCATGTGATGTTTCATCTTGTTTAACTTCGTGACACTGGCCTGGCCTTAGCCAGCAAAAGGAGTCTCCCAGCATTAGGATTAAGAAGGGAAAGTGGTGACATGCTAAATGTATGAGTGTAGTAGGATGTGTCTTGACCTGGTCCAGAAGTTACTCCTAGGGCTCATGTCTGGTGGATGATACTGAGCCACATTCCTGTGCAAATTTCTTGGCAAAAGACTCATCTCATTTTACATGTACTGTATCTCTCAACCTAGTAAAAGCACAACAGATTAACCTTTTCGTGCCTGGTAGCTCGGTTTCTATCTTAGGTCCTGTTTGACTCACTGAAGGTTCCAGAGATTCTCTGAAAAGGGACATATACACATCCATAATTAGGCTTGTTTCCCTAATAAAATTACAGCTGAAAATCTTCCCTTGGAGACTTATGTTCCTTCCTAAAAGCACATTTTAACAGTGATTACAGAACAGAATGGTGACTTAACAGGATTTAAGACACTAAAGGCTAGTGGAGAAGGTATTGTACAGGAAGAGCACTCCACTCCCTTTTGTAATTAGAGGTTTCATCAGTATATCTATTCCTTGTGTGATGGAGGGGCTGCCAACCACATCTTTTTCTTCATTTTCGGGCTTAACAACTGGTCTTCCCTCCCCCTCCAGCTAGGAGGTGACATTGAGAGAAGCTGGCCAGAGCTTTTTATCTGATCTTGCTCTCCTTGCTGCTTTTGTCAATTTAAGATTCTTTTGCCAAAAGTCACTGAAGCAGAAGATCATCTTCACATCTTTGATTATTTGACCTTTACATTTAAGAATCTGTGATATGGGGGCCGGCCCATTGGCGCACTCGGTAGAGTGCAGTGCTTGGGAGCGCGGCGGCGCTCCCGCTGAGGGTTTGGATCCCATATAGAGACCGGTCCACTCACTGGTTGAGCATGGTGCGGGCGCGACACCGAGGGTTGCGATCCCGTTGCCGGTCGTGGTGCGGGCGCGACGCTGAGGGTTGCGAACCCGTTACCGGTCACGAAAAAAGACAAAAAGGAAAAAAAAAAAAAAGAATCTGTGATATGAACATTTCAGTGCTGACTTGTTGCTTAACTTTGACCAGCTTTGTGAAGATAGGGAAGTTACTGTTTCTTTAACAAGACTTAGAAAGCCGTAAGAATTCAACTGTATGGGATTCCCTGTCATACATTAACTTTAAAAAGTTGTAAGCATTTATGTCGAAAATAGGGAACTTATTATCTTCTCTCAAAAAAGTCTGTGATGATTAATAGAGAAGGAGTTCAATTTTTCCTGCATCTCAATTCACTGTACTAAATGATATTATAGCAGCCTTAAACTATTGGTCCAGCCTCATCTACTTACAGGAAATAGTTTTAGAGAATATCCTCATGAAGTGTCAGTATGTTGGGTTATAAGAAAAGCACCTGCTTTGTAATGTGAGTAGATTGGTGTCCTCTCTAACCTTGACTGATGGTGTAAATCCCCCTTTCATAGTGGCTTAAATGATGTTGTAAGTGGTAGCCCGAGAAACTAGCCTAGTGACTCTATGTGTGCATTTTAGACTAAAGACCTGGCAGAAGGTGCATGTTTGAAGAGGGAATAACAAGAGATAAGTTCAAGAATATGCTTATTGTAGAAGATAATGCTACCCTATCTTAGTCTGTTTTTTTGCTGCTACAACAGAATACCACAAACTGGGTAAATTATAAACAATATAAGTTTATTCAGCTCACAGTTCTGCAGGCCGGGAAGTCCAAGATCAAGGGGCCACACCTGGTGAGGGCCTTCTTGCTGCATCAATATATGGCAGAAGGGCAAGCAAGCAACCGAGACCTAGAGATAAAATGGGAGACAACTTCATCTTTTTATCAGGAGCCCACTCCAGTGATAACTAACCCACTTCCACAATGACATTAATCCATTTATAAGGGCAGAGCCCTCATGACCTGATAACCTCTTAAAGGCCCCACCTCTCAATACTGTTACAATGACAATTACATTTCAACATGAGTTTTGGTGGGGACATCCAAATCATAATAGCTGCCTTAAAGCACATTAGCTGGTTTGAAAGCCACACCCCCCTGATGGCCACTTGCATTTACTATGAATAAAAGCACCAAAGCAGTTTTCAAAGATGCTGCAATGCCTCATTTCATTATCTTGCTCTTACTCAATTGATGTTTTAGGCATAAGAGCACCATCATATATTTACCACTGGTAAAGTATATCTAGCTGTCTTAATCAGTTCAGGCTTCTATAACAAAAATATCATAGACTGGATGGCACGAAAAAAAACAAAAAAGGAAAAAAAAAAAAAAAAAAACGAAAAACAATACAAGTTTATTCGGCTCACAGTTCTGAAGGCTGAGAAGTCCAAGAGCAAAGACATAGCACTGGTATCTGGCAGGGGCCATACCATGGTGGAAAGGCAGAAGTGAGCACATGAGTCAGAATATGGGGGCAGAACGTATCCTTTTATCAGAAGCCCACATTCTTCTCTGATGGTTAACAAATCACAGACCATAAACTGCCAGGGCCTACCAGTACTTGGGGATATCACCATATAAGTCTGAGATAATTTCTTTCAAGTGTTATAGAACATGCTCGTAATTTTTTTTTAAAAAAAACATTAGGATGTGTTAGGCCCTGGTAGCTTATGGTCTATGATTTGTTAACCATCAGAGAAGAATGTGAAGGCAGAGGCTCTTTTTCCTTCTTGTAAAAACAAATATTTGAATGTCTGTCTCTCTGCCTCTGCCTTTGAGGATTAGGTCCTTCTCAAGGAGGACTTACTAAGTGATTAGTTAATGTGTTGGGTAGAATGCAAGGAGACTTAAAGTCTGTGCCTTAAAATAATTCACCATCTAACACATAAGCTAATAAGGATTGTCATACATACCAGGCATTCTTACTATACACATTTGGGAGCATACTAATTGTAAAAATAATAACCTGTCTTTCATATAATATGCAATTTATAGGGATGTGTTCACTGGTAGGAGAGTAAGGAGCATATGTAATCAAGGTTGAAAGCATTCTACATTTTCTTCCACAGTGAGTAATGTTTTTCTCAGTTCTTGGAGATTGCTTTTCCAAATTGAACTTTTTAATCTTGAATATCAAAGACAAAATATCAATATTTTAAGGACATTCTTTGAAGTTTTTACGTATGGTATTACCCCCAAATACTTTTCTATTAAAACAAACAACAAAAAAAGGTAACTCCTCAAAGTCAGGGCATGGATCTTAGCGATATTTGTATCTTCATTGTCTGTCAGGTGTGTAGTAGGTGTTCAGTAAATTCAGATTGATTTGTACAAATTTTGAGTCCTAACAGATGGGCCGAAGTAGCTGAGCTTTGTTTATTTACAAAGTCCTATATAAGAGATCATGATCTCTACCCAAGCACTGTATGTGGTAGCCCTTCTCTTGTCATGTATAACTTGGTTGAAAGAGCTTTTGTTTTTCCCTTAGATTAATTTGAACTGAGATTTCTACCATTATCGAGGAGCAATTTTTCTTTCAGTCCCGGTATTTCTCTAATTTTTAGCTCAACCACTAAGCAAAAACACTTTATTCTCACTTCTCATCTTCAGCTCATGCGTAAGAAGATATTATTTTGCCATTATTGAAAAAATTTAGTTTTTGCTTTAAAGAACCCCTCCTGCTTCCTGTACAACCATATATGAAGATGATCAACCTCAATAATAATCTAAGAAATGCAATAATAATAACATTATTGTCATATATATTATAATGACTTACATTATAACATATTATATATAATAGTAATAATAATAATAACATGCCATTTTTTCACTTATTAGATTGTCAAAGACCAATAAGATTGATAATACCCAGTACTGAACAGTCAAAAGGCAATGTCATACCCTAGAGGTGGAGGGTTAATTAAAATTAGTACATTTTGGAAGGATATGGGATTACCATTGAAAAATTGGGAAGAGTGTGAATAGCCATCAATAGGAAAATGCTCAAATAAAATGACATAATTGTATAAAGAAATAGCATATCACATTAAGAAAATAGGATAGATTCTCTCTCTCTCTAACTCTCTATGAATATATATAAATATATTCATATATACCTACACATTATATGTCTATATATTTTTTTTTTCAGGTGATAAAAGAAGTTGTGGTACTTTATATACTCCATTGAAAATAATTATTTTTTAATGTGTATGAGTTATATAGTTGTAGAAAGAAGTCTAAGAGCTTGTGTAGCATGCTGTTAAATAGCAGTTATCCCTGAAGGGTGGGTTTATAATGACCTCTTATTTTCTACTGTGTGTTTTTGTATTGTTTTTGTAATTAAAAGAATTATAAATATTTAAAAATATATATGCAAGCTTCTTAGGGGTGGGGCACTTAGCTGGATTGGGGATACAAAGCTGCATAGCAATAGGATTTGATACTATTCAGGAGGAGTGTACAGTCTAGTCAGTGGACACAAGAAAACAAATACATACAGTAATATCTTGTGGGTACTCTGATAGAAGTTGCAAAATTTTCAGTAGGATTAAGGGTTTGATTGAGTTGGGGAGGAGGAATTGGGTCTGAAAGAGAATAAGAAAGCAGCCACAGAAGCGGTTTGAACTGAATCTTGAAAGATGTGATATTTTATTTGGTATTTGATAGATGAGTAGATGTGGAGGGAATGCGAGAAAGTAAAGGCATGGACAATGGTGTCAAGGTTGAGTTTGGGAGCAGACGAAGGTCAGCTTGGTTGCAGTCAGCACATGAGCACCAGCATATGTGAGTCATGTTACGGAGGAGATGGTGAGGACTGTGCCTACCGAGCACAGTGGGCAGGATTCTGGCCTTTGAGCCAGAAAATTGCTCCTTCCTGCTTCTGACACACACATGCTGCACAAATTTAAAGTCAGTTCCCCTCTCTGGGCTTCTGTTTCTTAATCTATAAAATGTGAGGCTCGACTAGATTAGTGGCCTGTTGTACTTTTATTTTTCCCTTTCTTTAGAAATAGAACCTTTTAGACAAAGGGTATTATATTTAGCATTGGGAGCAAATAAAGCAGATAAAAGTGGAGCTGTTGTACTTGAGCGATTGTGGTTGATAGGTGAGAGGTGATGATGAGGCTTTCCCCTCTCCCCATCCTCAAAGAGGCTCTTGTGCAGGCTCTGTGGGATCCCCAGGGTTTGGGGGATGCACTAGTGGAAAACCCTGGCCTAGTAGAACAGGAGAGTCCTTTCAGGTCTGAAGACTCTCCTGCTGTGCCACAAGCTATTTTGATGTCAGTGCTTCCTTCACCTTTAGATTTGTCTCCATTTTGGCCTAATTTCTTCCCTACCCAAGGTTCTGCTGCACATTCGTATTCAGCGTCACGTCTCATTATACCAAAAGCGGTTCTCTGCTTTATGCCCATCTTCTTGACATTTTCTTTTTTCCTATCTCCTCTATTTCTTATTGACTTTTCCACTTTAATTTGTGTGAGCTGACTGGCCTTTTTAGGATGAGAAGGGAAATTATGATAGGTAACACTTACTGACTGTCCACTATGGGTGCTGTTTTAAACATTTTGTGTAAATTATTGCATTTCCCCCTCCTGGCAACCTCATGAGGTAGGTGTTCATATCACTATTTTACAGATGAGGAAACTGAGGCAGGCACAAAGAGACAAATATTGTGATTAAAGAGACAAATATTGTAGAGTAACAATTGTCAGAACTGTGATTTGAGGGCCGGCCCCGTGGCTCACTCGGGAGAGTGCGGCGCTGGGAGTGCAGTGGTGCTCCCGCCAAGGGTTCGGATCCTATATAGGGATGGCTGCCCGGGCAGCACCAAGCCAGGAACAAAGAGACAAATATTGTGATTAAAGAGACAAATATTGTAGAGTAACAATTGTCAGAACTGCGATTCGAGGGCCGGCCCCGTGGCTCACTCGGGAGAGTGCGGCGCTGGGAGTGCAGTGGTGCTCCCGCCGAGGGTTCGGATCCTATATAGGGATGGCCTCCCGGGCGACCCCAAGCCAGGGGTTACGATCCCCTTACCAGTCACACACACAAAAAAAAGATCTGTGATTCGAGCATAGGCAAGCTGGCTCTAGAGCCTTACCATTTACTGCAGCTTAAGCTTTTAAACTTTCACTCTTAGTTGTCAGTTCTCAGGAAGACTGTATTCTCATTCATTTATGTGTCTTTGTGTGCTCTGGAGCTATGTCTCTGCTACCACAATTTCCCTCCACTTCCCCCTTTTCTTTTCTTTTTAAGATCTGTGATTCGAGCATAGGCAAGCTGGCTCTAGAGCCTTACCATTTACTGCAGCTTAAACTATTAAACTTTCACTCTTAGTTGTCAGTTCTCAGGAAGACTGTATTCTCATTCATTTATGTGTCTTTGTGTGCTCTGGAGCTATGTCTCCGCTACCACAATTTCCCTCCACTTCCCCCTTTTCTTTTCTTTTTTTTTAAGGGGAGAAGCCAGAAGACCCTATGTGATACCAAGAATGATAGTTGAGATTTAACTGAAACTCACTAGATAAGTGATTTGGGGATTATTTTTCTGAATAAACTTCTAGGGATGTAGCAGAGGGACATGAGGCTGAGAGATTCAGGTAAGAAAGCCCACTTAGGCTGACAGTTGCAAGTTTACCAAGGAGTTTGGTGTGAGGAAGGAAGGCAGGGAGGAAGAGTGGCAGAGCAGGCGTTTGATCCATTGTTAGTTAAGAGATAGTAAAGTAACAATGCAAAGCAGGAACTTTAAAGTTTTCTATTTTAAAAAACCAAACACCTTTGGAGAATGATTTCTTCTTTTGTGCTGCTGTGCTATTTTAACCTCGTGCCAGAGATAGCCTTAATGTAATTGCCCAAAAATAAATAAGGGAGAATATGTGCCATCATTGATTTCTGCTAAGTATTTTGTTGTTATCAAGAGATTAAGGAAAAAATTAAATGATTAACCAAATTCCTAAGAACTAAAACATTTGAACTGAAAAATTTGATGTTTACTCAGCAAAGATAAGTCTACTAAATAGCCAAGAAGCATTAAAAAAAAAATTAGCTTTGGCCAGTGTGTGACCTACTTCACTGTAAATTAAAGTATGGAAGGTAAGTTTTGAGAAGTAAAATTCATGTAGATATATTACTTTTACCCTTAAAGTTGCAAAACCATAGGAAAGTTCAGCCATTTCTTTTATTATTTTGGCTGTTTGGGGTGAAGGGGAGAATGGGTTCCAAATATGGAAACACATCTCCAATTTATATAGCAAATCTATAGAGAGAGATCAATACAAAGATGTTTACCTCACTGAAGCACTTTTCTTTCCACTTAATGAGTTCTGAAAGTAATGTTCAGATTTATAACATACTTGGTTTAAAACAGTTTCTAAAATCTGGTATGTGAGATTTATGAAAGGAAAGCAATAAAGTAAGTTTATTGGAATCTCAGAACACATTTTACTTTAGAACAGAAACTGGAATCTAAAAGGGGAGAGTATGGGCTGGTAAACATCCAAGGAAGTTTAGTTACTATGTTTCTGAGTTAGTTTTGTCTTTTGGTTGGCCTGTGGATTATTTCCAAAGATAGAAGTTTTATTCCCAAGAAGTATATTTTCTAAGAGCCTGCTGATCATTTGGGTATCCTAAAAGAGAAAGAAATCTTTTTATCTGTTTTGTTAGGGAGTCCGTGGAAGCTAAAGGTAATGCTATTTTCTTTAGAATTTCTGTAATGCTGGAGATTGGGTCTAGCGATCCACTGCAAAGTCTTACCTCCTTTAAGAAGTATTTCCAATTTCCCTAGTAGGTATTAATCGTTACCTTCTCATTCATGGATTCATCCATTCATTCAACAAACTATTATTGGGCACCTACTATGTAGGATTAAAACTGTGAGCAAGATAAACATGGTACCTGCTGCTATGGTCTAATTGTGTTCCCCCCAAACTCATATGTTGATGTGAATTACTAATGTGATGGTTTGGGGAGGTGGGGCCTTGCAGAGATGATTAGATTATGAGGGCTCTTATAAATGGGATTAGTGTCCTTATACAAGAGCCCCAGAGAGCTACCTTGTCCCTTCTACCATGTGAGGACACAGCTAGAAGTTGCCATCTATGAACTAGGAAATGGACCCTCACCAGACATCAAGTATACTTGATCTTGGGCAGAACTGTGAAAAATAAATTTCTGTTGTTTATAAGATACTCAGTCTACAGAATTTTGTTATAGCGGCCCAAGTGGACTAAGACACTTGTCTTCCCAGAATTCACAGATTCATGAGGGAATACAGAGTAAGTACACAGAGTTAACAGGCAATATCATTACTGCTGTAACGGCTGAAGTTCAGGCGACATGCAGATCTGGGAAGACATGTTGGAAAAAGTGCTGTGTAAGCTAAGTAGGAGTTAACTGGGTAACAGAGAGGCTTAGAGGTACTATACAAGGCAGAGGAAACAGCTTTGTGAAGGGAGAGAAAGAGGCATACTGGAAAGGAAGTTCAAAGTGGTTTGAGCTTGAAGCATGAAGGAGGAGGAAGAAGTGGCCAGAGAAGTTGAGAGAGAGAAATACTGGCTCTAGAACCCTGAGAGCCTTATCAAACCCACTTTCCTGATGGCAGTGGTGAGCCACTGAGGTGACTATAGACATTCTAGAAGAGTCACAGTTAATGCCATGTAGGGAATGTATTGGAAAGAGGTGAGGGGGTTATCACTGTTAAAGGTCAGACAGATAAGAAACCAGTCTCAGAATTTCATTTTTAGAGTCTGTTTCCTGGGAACCACTCCTGGTACCAAGAACTGCATCAGTCAGGGTCTATTCAGAAAGTAGGTGCAAAGTTAGTATTTCAGACAGAGGTGATTTAACATAGGGAATTGGGACATAGTGTATTGGATGGCTGAAATTGTAAATAGTGGACACAGAGGTAGTCCAGAGACCAGTAACTTCAGGAAGCAGCTACCATCCCTGGGGCTGGGCTGGGCAAGGGAATGGGTATTGTTAAGTAAATCTGGAAACTCAGAGTAGGGGCTACTATTGAGCTGATGTGCTGGTTGCTAAGGAGGTGCTTGGACTCTGGGGAGGTATCACCCTGTGGCTGATACTCAGACCACTAAAGGAGGGTCCGTGGCTGGTATACAGAGTGCTAAAAGCATGGGGAGCTGGAGCTGTCTACTATTGTGGAGGCTGACAGGAGCTGGAAAACAGGAAGAGAGTTTCTTCTCCCCACCTTGGCCTTCCAGTCTTCTTCCTACCATTGGCTCCCATGGACAGAACCTAATAAGAAGCCATTTGCAAGAGAATCTGGGAAATGTGGTTTGCAGACTTCTAGCTCCAGCGTCACAGAGAAGAATGCAAATGGGCTTGGGCTGAGAGACAACTGTTGAATAATCTACCCCGGGCATTTTATTTATTTATTTATTCTTTTATTTCTTTTCCCCTTTTTCCTCCCCCCTTCCCCTGCCCCTGCCTCCCTCTAATACCTGTATATATTTTTCTCTCCATCTGATAGATTAACTGTTCCTCTCTTTTATTTCTTTTCCCCTTTTTCCTCCCCCCTTCCCCTGCCCCTGCCTCCCTCTAATACCTATATATATTTTTCTCTCCATCTGATAGATTAACTGTTCCTCTGATGGTTTGTTGCCTAGATGATCTGTCCAGTACTGAGACAGGTGTGATCAAGTTCTCCCCTATTATTGTAAATCAGATGCTGCTTCTATTACTCTGGAGTGTGCTTTGTGGAGAGAGAGGACCTCTTTTTTCTTTTTAGTCTCCACTGGTGCCTCTCCTTGTGTCAGTGCAGCTGACGGTCTAATGCCTCTCCTTGTGTCAGTGCAGTTGACAGTCTGGTGTGCCATCTGTATGGTGACTGTGACTGCTGCTATCGAGACTAGCCACTTTTGCGGCAGCCATGGCAATTGTGGTGGTTATGGTGGGCTACCCATGTGAAAATGGTGCTTCTGGAGTGCTGTTTACCTGGTTGCTGTTGGGTTTGGCTTCCCCCTGCTCCAAGCCTCAGGACTCTAGCGGGGCCCCAGGGTGGTGGCAGCACCTTCCCTAGTTTCAACTGGGTTCGGCTTCCCTGGCTGCACGCCTCAGGACCCCTACCCCAGGCATTTTAGAAAAATAACTCTAGCTATCTTCTGTGGGAAGTGGGTTGGAAGGAGGCAAAACTGGCTACTGGACCATCAGTTCAAGGGTGTTGTTAGTAATCTGGGCAGGAGATAATGGCAACTTGATTTAGAGAATGATGAGAGAAAGAGAGAGAAATGAGTAGTGTGGAGAGATTTAGAAAGTAGAGCTGAATGGAATTTGGTTATTTATCTATTGTGAGGGATAGGGATCATTGAGAATAAAGGAGGGGAGGGGTTAAGGAGGAAACTTGCATTTCTGACTTAGGTGGATGGTGGTGCTCTTTACTGAGATAGGAACATAGCACTAGAAACTGTTTAGGGGAAGATGATTCATTCAGTTTTGGACTTGCTGAGTTTGGCATGCCTATGGTCTGTCCAAGTGGAAATTCATTGTGAATATGTGAACAGAAGATGTAGATCTGGTTGTTTTCAGCCTAGAAAGTCTTAGGAATGAATGAGATTACCAAGGGAGACTATAGAGTGCAGAAAGAAAAGAGCATAGTGCAGAACCTGGAGAAATAACAACATTTTAGGAGAGAACACAAGTAGTTGAGAAAAGTTTGCGAAGGAGACTGGAAAGAGTGGTCAAAGAGTTTAGAAGAAAACCAGAGTGTGTGGTGTCCTAGAGCCAGGGAAGAGTGTTGTAAAAAGAGGTCCTGGTCAACAGTTCAGATGCTCTTAAATTGACTGTTGAGTGTTATTTGTGCTTCTGTTATACTTATCAAGTCTGCCTGTTTTTCAGAGTTACTTATGTGTGATTCTCCTCTAGTACAATGTAGGCCTGGGATACTGTGCTATATACCTTAGCAGCTGGCGTTGACGTGTTGCATATACATGTATGCTTGATATGTGCTTGTTGCATTAGATTAATCAGGGGTCAGCAAATTCCAACTGTACGTCAGCTACTTGTTTATATAAATAAGGTTTTATTGGAACAGTCATGTCTGTTTATTTATGTATTGTTTATGAGTGCTTTCACACTGTAACAGCAGAGTTGAGTAGTTGCCCCAGAGACCGTATCATTTGTGAAGCTTCACGTATTTGCTATGTGGCCCTTTTGTTTTGTCCTGACCCCTGGATTATGGTTCTGCATTAGGTGTTTTATGTAAGCTGGTAAGATTGTGTCTTTGACTTGTTTCTTATTCTTTCTTTCCTTATTTTTAAAAATATGTTTAATGTATTTAGGGAAAATGCAGAACATAGACTGCACCTGCAGAGGATTGGTCATGACCTTTATTTTGGTATGGAGGCAACAAAGCCAAAACCTAGTGGGGATGGTTCCAACAGTCTCTTTAAACATGACTGTGGGGCTAAGTAGTCCTCTTAAAAGAAAAGTTACTAGGGCAAGGAAGATGGAACAAGAGGAACAGTACAGATCCATGCATTTAAGACATGCTTTTTCAGCAGGCACTGTGCTAGGTGTTGGGATTTCTTCAGTAGCTCAGAATCTGGTTGGAAACGCAGACCCATAAGCAGGAAATTACAGTTCCCTACAGTGTGCTTGGCACAGTGATGAAGTTATGGGCATGTGATGGAACAGAATGGCACCTAGCCTAGCCTGGTGAGTGTCATCAGGAGGAAGAACGATTAGGATGAGGGGAGGGCCCCAGGTGTGTTGGGTTCCATATTGCCACTTCAGAGTTGGGAGTGAATGTAGAGGAGATGAGTCTGGGTGGGGCCATCTACCAGTTCTCTGATCGGAAGTCCTGTGTGAGAAGCAGGGCCCCAAGGCTGTGCAGTCATGTAGAAAAAGCAGTTCTGAGAGATCTTGTCTGTCACCGAAGTTTGTCTTCTATGCATTCTTTCTTTTTTTTAGATGACACGTTTAGTGTGGTTTGAGTTTGTGGGAATCATAAGCTTGAATTGGTCAATTCTGCCCGTCACATAAAGTACAAAAGTCATCTTGCATTAATATGTCTTTTGAAAGGATTTATCTTGCCTTTGGGGATGATAAAAGCTCAGTGAGCTGAGAATCTAATATAGGCAATGAAAGTTCTCCATGTATTTAAAACTCTGCTGTCACTTTACTATTCACACACCTTAATAGCAACAAATTACACATTCACATTAATCTGTGTTCTCCCAGTGAACTGTATGAACTGATTTAGGCAGCTGTTAGGCCAACTGTATGAATAAAGAAAGTGAGAAACATAGTTGCAGATTTTAATTTATTTGCCAGTATTCATTGCTTTTGTTAAGTTCTTTTTTTTTTTTTTCTTCTTAATTTGAGGAAACATTTATTTTTTTAATTAATTTTTTTTTAGGAAAATGAGTCTTACATAACAAAGTCTGTCAAAGAGTATAAATGCTACATATTTAATTTATACAATATATATAAAGATTATTATATCCTAAAAGAATTATGTAAAGTTAATGTTTGATTAAAATATTTACATCAATGGTTCTTTGTAGACTGCTTAATCATCTTTTTTGGGGGGGGGATTCTTTAAAAAGATCAACAAAATTTGTTAACCTTTATCTACACTGACTTAGGAAAAAGAGAAAGGCAAATTATTAAAATTAGAAATAAAGCAGGGGCATGGTAGAGCAGTTGCTTCTTCTACTGTGTTGGAGTGGGCTTTGAGGAAAGAGACGTCCTCTTCTTTTTCAGGTCTCCGCTGGTGACTCTCTTTGTGTCACTGCAGTTGGGTGTCTGGCGGGCCACCTGCATGGTAGCTGTGGGTACTGCTGTGGTGTTGAGCTGCTTTTGTTGTTGGCTGTGGTGGGCCACCCATGAGGAAGTGGTGTTTTAGATGTGCTCCCTGCCTGTTTCTTAGCGGGGGGGGGGGGGGGGGGGGGGCCCC
>NW_007727051.1:39759-41561 GCF_000696425.1 Galeopterus variegatus
GGGGGGGGGGGGGGGGGGGGGGGGGGGGGGGTGCTGCCCCAGGCATGCTCTGTTTCTTACCTGTATCCAGAAGGAGGGGGCTGGCCCTCAGTTTCTGCCTTAGGACCCCAGTGTGCTCCATTTCTTGCCTTCATTTGGGCCTTAGTAGGTTTTTTTTGGTTGCAAGTAAAAGCAGCTCATTCCAATTACTTTAGAAAAATAGTTTTTCATAAGCCTCCATATAAACTGGAAGTGTAGATGAGCTCAGGAAGTCCTGAGTGCTTTCTTCCTCCCCCTCCCCCTCCCCCTCCTCCTCCTCCTCTCCTCTCCTCTCCTCTCCTCTCTCTCCCTCTCCCCTCTCTCCCCCTTCCCTCCCTCTCTCTACCTCTCCCTCCTACTCTTTTCTCGCCTCCCTCCTTCTCTCTGTCCCACTCCTTCTCTCTGCATAACTTTACCAACTTTTGCTCAACCTACAAATCAAATTTTTCTGTAACTTTTTGATATGTAATCTGTTTTCTCCTCTAAGTCTCTTTCCACATCATAACTGACCTTAAAGCTTTAGCTCCCACTACTAGTTTAGTATTAATTCTATTTTCTTTCTTTTTCTCTTTTTTCCTTAATCTGATTGGCCCAGTTTATCTTTTCAAGTGAAGCCAGATTGGGGCTGGATTGACTCTTCCTGGGTCAAGGGGCCTCCACTGTTCCCTTCAGCTTGGACTGGGAGGCACACCCATGTGGTTCGTTAAGTCAGCTTCCCTCAGAAGCACAAAGTGAGAAGCACGGCATCCTGAGGTATGTCTCTTCCCTGCCTGACCCGTAATTCATTTTCTATGCATGGTTCCAAAGATTCCTTCCTCTAATATAATCCAGTCCTCATAGGTAAACCACACATTCACTTATCCTTTCCCCAACAGGCAGCACTCAGAATCCAGGTCAGCTGCTACATTGGGAAGCAGCCATGGAACTACTTAAAAAGCATCATCCCCGGCCGGCCCAGTGGCGCACTGCTACAGTGCGCCGCTTAGGAAGTGCGGCAGCGCTCCCGCCGAGGGTTCGGATCCCACATACAGACCGGCTGCTCACTGGCTGAGCGAGGTTGCGGGTGCAACACCGAGGGTTGCGATCCCGTTTCTGGTCACGAAAAAAGACAAAAAGACAAAAAAAAAAAAAAGCATCATCCCAATCTGAATCCACGGTTCTCAGTGACGTCGTTACAACTCTAGTTGTCTCGTGATTCATTCTAACCATTCTGGAACCCAGGGACTGAATGGTACATATAACCACCGTACACACCTTACCTAGAACAGTGCGGACTATCCGAATGCTCACTTAAGAAAGGGGAGAAGAAATCTCCACCTCCTAGTCTAGCTATGAGAAAAATACATCATACACTGGTCCCGAGCTCACCATGTGCCCTATCCAGTGGGACAGAGCCGACATCTGCTGATGGGCAGCCTCCTTGCTTGCAGTCTGCAGCCAGACACTTGGAAATAGCAAGGTTTATTGGCGGATCCCTGACTCCTAGGCCCTTGGTTTGTTGCCTTACCTCTTCTACCATGAAATGAGTTCCCTGATCTGTAAACAGCTACTTGAGAGTTATCTCTAGGTTGTTGATTTGCCTGGGTATAGAGCTAGGGCTGGGTCTAGAGCTCACAGACCTCTCAAGCCTGTTGTCCAGACTGGGTCACAAACCCTTCACACCCAGGTCTATGAGCTAGGTAACAGGAAAAAGCGTCCTTGGAGCCTTGGTTGAAGAAAGAGTAATCTTTATTGCTGCACACACACACACACACACACACACACACACACACACACACACACAC
>NW_007727051.1:41822-57150 GCF_000696425.1 Galeopterus variegatus
TTGTCTCTCCAGAGCCTGCTCATTGGCACTTTATCAGAACGTATTGGCATGTTGCAAAAGGGAGAGAATATAAAGTGTTTTTAAAACTTCTAAAATGACTCTGTGATACAAATATTTGTCTTGTTTTTTGTATTTATTTTTTTATTTTATTTTATTTTTTTTTCCTTTTTGTCTTTTTTACTGACTGGTAATGGGATCGCAACCCTCGGTGTTGCGCCCGTACCGGGGACCGGCACCGGGATCGCAACCCTCGGTGTTGCGCCTGCACTGCGCTCAGCCAGTGAGCGGGAACCGGTCTCCACATGGGATCCAAACCCTTGGCGGGAGCGCCACCACGCTCCCAAGCGGCGCACTCTCCAGCGTGCCACCAGGCCGGCCCTTTTATGTTTATTTTGATGCCCTTGGTTCAGTTCTCCCAAAACGATGTGATGATTTTTTGATCTCTGTTTTACTCTCCCATTGGGCAGGATTTTTTTTTTTAAACTGTGCTCTACCTCTCTGAAAATTTATTCTTACAACTTTTCCAGTCATGCTAATTAATTTGGTATCTGCACCAGATTCTGTATCTTCAGTAACCAGACAGGAATGAACAGGCCAGTTATTAGAAAAACAGGGCAGCTTGGATGATGAAGGTCAACTGACATTAAGCCTGTTTGGATGATAAGACAGGGAGAGGCAGGGACTGACGAATTTGAGACAATAGAAATGGTGGGAGTACAGTCCTAGTGTTGCCAGGTCCTCCCAGTTTCCACAATGGGAAATCTGTATATATATTTTAAAATGAGTTTGAGCCAAGAAAACTTACTCTTGCAAAACTATCCATTTATGTCCTCAGGTCTGTCCCCTCCCACTTCAGTGAACTCTACATAGGTGGGGATGAGCATTTTTAACATAGTTTTTATTCTGCCTTCCCCCACAATAACAGCTAGCACCAAGTGGACATTTGAAGACTTCCCGTTTGTCTCAGACACCTTCTTCCTATGGCAATGTCTCCATGACCATTTATTTTTTCTTGCTGTCTTGAAAGTGTGTACATTTTGTGTAGAGATGGTTCCCTGCAGAGTGTTCTCTGTGTTCCAGCTTGGCCGGGGTCTGTCTGTCTCTTGGCTGAAGCAGCTCATGGCATACCCATAGCACAGATTCCAGGTGGAAGCAGAGGCCAGAGCAGGCATGTGTTCTAGGTCACTCACACAGAGCTAACAGCTTCCCAAAGCACTCCTTATGGCTGCCCATTAAAATGGACCTACTGCGTAATCTGTGCAGGCAGACCTAATTAAATTCTTTAATTACATTTCAAGGAGAGGTTTAATAGAGTAACTATTTCCCCATCACCAGCTTTGGAAGGATTAAGCTGCACCTGCTTATTCTGCTGCTGTGGAGCAGCAACTTCAGATTCTTAATTTAGTCTAGTTGGTTGCCTGTTTTCTTTGTCTTTCTCCTCAACTAGAAAATTTTTTCCTTGAATATATCTAATTTGTCTGTGATCTCCAGCCCTTGCAGAGCCCAGGTCATAGTAATTACTCAGTAAATGTTGAGTGAAGGAGGACAGGTTCTGTCCATAGATGTGATTTCTTTGTCACCTCTGTTAATGACAAGCAGTATGAGGGTACTTCAAAAAATTCATGGAAAGATTCACATTATCTTTCAATTCTATTTTTCCACAAACTTTTTGAAGTCCCCTTATATGTGTTGGAAACAAATACTATCAAGGCCAGATAAATGTCCTCTTGGAAGGCTTGGCGTGCTTTGGCTGCACATTATTTGATTTCCCTCTCTGATGGTTAGTGGTGAATGATTGATAGTGACTTTATTCTTTATTCCTTTGCCTAATTGCTGAACCCACAGGACCTGTCTAAATTGATTTCTTCTCAATTGATTTGCTAACTTGTTGACTCCTCTTCTTTTCCACTAGAATAAGCTCCATGAGGGAAAGGACTTTGTTGATCTTGTTCTTCTCGATATTCTCAATGTCTTGGATAGCGCCGCCATATTGAGTGAATGAGTGTGTCTTGTCCCAACTTTGCTCTGCTCTTTGTGTGTCCATTTTCTGTTTTTTCTTTTTTTAAATGGTCACACCACTTTACATCTCCCTTGGGTAACAATGTTTCATTCACAGTGGGGCAGACTTCAGTTGGCTCCTGTCATTATTTTCCTGCTCAGACTGGTGGTTCCATATGGTGAGGCTGAAGGGAGAAAAGGAATAATAGGACAGGACTGCAAGACCCTCCCTTCTCCTGTCACCGAGAATCACTGATACCTCCCAACCTCCATCACAAGTTTGGAAGACGAAATATTACGACAGTTGAGGAAAGTCTTTGTAAAATACACCATGATATACATGCTTTTGCGCATGTAAGCTGCCATGCTGATGATGTACTTGTCTGCCTTTCTAGGATTGGGACATCCTAGGTAGGAGCACTCGTCATTATTTTCCTGCTCAGACTGGTGGTTCCATATGGTGAGGCTGAAGGGAGAAAAGGAATAGGACAGGACTGCAAGACCCTCCCTTCTCCTGTCACGGAGAATCACTGATACCTCCCAACCTCCATCACAAGTTTGGAAGATGAAATATTATGACAGTTGAGGAAAGTCTTTGTAAAATACACCATGATATACATGCTTTTGCACATGTAAGCTGCCATGCTGATGATGTACTTGTCTGCCTTTCTAGGATTGGGACATCCTAGGTAGGAGCACTCAGACCCAGGAAGCTGATTTTCATAACCTCGTTTTTAATCCTTCACAACAGTCCTGTGAAGTGGGTGGCACTATTTCATTTTAAAGATTTACATGTGGGTCTCAGAGATGTAGAATTTTGCTCAACTATTATTTGTTGGGTAAAGGCAACAACAGGCTGAGACCTAGATCCTCTGATGACAAATATAGGCTTTTTCTCACCATCCAGCATCTGTCAGGTTGGGGAAGGGAAGAGGTGTCCACTTTGCTTTGGCCCCCAGCTTCTGAATGGTGATCCTGATCACATGTGCTTGAATGTCTTTGTAATTTGTTAAAGTGAGATACCAGTAAACTTGTCATAGTGTTAGTTGAGTTCCTATTAGGGCAGTACTCAACTGATAGATTTTTTTTCTTTATCAAACACTGCACAGCTAATTGGGTCAAAAGTTAGTTATTTTCTGGAACATGCTGATTAAAAAGGGGTTGACATTGAATGACAGAAGAGCTGATTGAATGGGGCAGAGCCTGCATTTGCATATGAACCTTGAGTCTGACCTGGATTTGTAGGTTATTCTGTTCCATCCCAAGACATACAATAGGGATGCCCACCTACCTACCCATACTACCCAAATGGAGATTTCACCATGGTGGGTCCTAACCAAGGCATTCTAGTTTGTTGCTTCTGTGTCATCTCAAGTGAACCTGTAAAGACTCTTCAGTTACCCAATAGGACCTTGTGCAGCTGTGTATGTGGAAATCAGGATAATTCTGGAGTTTCTGAGAGTATTTTAATAGAGCACTGATTACAGATTGCAGGCACCTGGTGGTATTTTGTACTGAGGCTGAAGGATGCGGTTCCAAAGACAAGAACTGGGCATGACAGAGTCGTATTTTCCTACCCCGTTGTTTGCCAGGGCCTGGAATAGGTACTTAGAAAACCTTACAACAGCTGATCCAGGCTCCTGGAGTGGTTAGTATGTGCACCAATGCCAAAACATTAATTCCCACACTGATAATGGGTGTGGGGCTTTGCCCAGGGTATGTTCTTTTGCCAATGGCTCAGAGTATTGAGACCGTAGGAGGGGCTCTTGCTAGTTGGGGTCAGTCCAGAGGCCTGTGAATTGGGACTTAGCCAAAGTTATTATTCCGTGCTTCTTGGACTAACCCAGGCTGTTCCGTTTGGGCAGGCCATCATTGCTTTTGGCTTCAACAGTCAAGTGAGAAAACATAAGCTGTGAAAATTCAAGGGGAAAAAGGTGATAGCCAAAAGTCGAGGTTTAGAAGTCAATGGGCTGGAGGTATTCTAGACCCACACTGAATTTAGTGCCAATTCCCAAGAAAAAGAATGTATCTGAGAAGAGCCCCCACTGCAATTAATCGTGTTTTCTTTCTCTCTTCTTGCTCTCCCAACATACCACCTGTTCTTACCTTCCACGAACACAGGACTGCTATAATATTTCATATTATCATTTACTGCTTCTCCAACTTCTGCTTGAAAGAGCGTTACAGTAAAGTGGAGAGCAGTGTCTAGCACTAATCTTGGCTTTGCTACTCTGTAGTTGTATGACTTTGGAATTACCATTTGGACTTCAGTTTTCTTGAGTTAAGTAAGGGAACTGGACAAGATAGACAATCACCAAGATCCCTTTCAGGTATTAAAATTTTAAGCTTAAGGACGCCAAAATTCTGCTCTGCCCTTGTCTTTCCTCTTAGGTCTAAGTTGCTGGTGGGTGCCGCCGGAAAAAGGTGTCAAGGAATGATTGTTGGTTGGCTCATTTGTGAAGGACTTGCTGAGATCCTTCTCAGTAAAGTGAGATGGATGAAGTTCCCCTTGTGGAGCCTTTAAAATTTGTGAAGCTTGGGGCCTTGCTGCTGGGGAAGCTAAGGTTGCTTGTAGCACTGGCAGCAAAGGATGGAAGGCATAGAAAGAGTGTGAGGAGGGGAGGGGTAACCAGGAGGGTTGAAGTTGTGCTTTTGAAATGCCAGAGGGGGGTAATACAGCAAAGGAAGTGGAAAGAGGAGTTCCCTTGAGAACCAGCAGAAATCTTTGAAATATGTGCCTTTCATATTTAAACCCTTTCCGGTTTTGAAACAAAGTTCATAAAACTGCCTCTTGGCAGCTGTCCAAGATGTTCTTAAGAATTGATTCCTGTTGCAACTGCTGGTCTCAAAAGGAGGGTAACTGTATGGGTCAAATATGTCCCCCAAAAGTTCATGTATTGGAAGCTTGACCCCACTGTAACAGTGCTAAGAGGGTGGGAAATCAATTATGTATTTGAAAAGGCGGGCCTTTGAGAGGAGATTGCATTGTGAGGACTGTGCCCTCAAGAGTGGATTGATCCATTCATGGAGTAACAGGAGTGGTTCTGATGGCTTTATAAGGAGAGCGAATGAGAAGGTTAGCTCATGCCATTTCTCTTGTGATGTAACACCTGAGTTACTGTAGAGAGTCACCACCCAGAGGGTGGCTCTCACCAGAACTATTCTCTGGATTTTGGACTTCCCAGCCTCCCAAACTATAAGAAATGAATTATGTTTCTTTACAAATTACCCAGTTTCAAGTATGCTGTTACAAGCAACAGAAACGGACTAACACAGTGGCAAACAGCTGTGATGAGGCTTGAGTGGACAATGTCTGGTTTATGGACAGGATAGGATTGTAGAATCTCTGCTCACGTATTGTCAACTCCCCAGTTTCACTTGTGGAATCAAAACAAACTCTATTCTAAAAAGACTATCTGATCTTTTTTGCCAGCTAAACAGCATGACGTGCACATGAGAGATGAACAGATATCCAGAAAGAATGACTTCAAACTATAGCCCATTTGTTATCTTTGTAGCTCCTGGGCAGAGATGATAACAGTATCTTGTCTACCAGAAAGCAAGGCTGATCAGAGGCAAAACTGTGATGCAGTCGATCTTGTCTTGGTTTATCTCGAATGCATTCCTGCCTCACCTTGCCCTGTCTTTCTCATTTCTTCAGTCTGAGAGAATAAGGAACAACAGAGACTCTTCTAGAGTCAGGCCTCCTAGGTTTAAATCTCTGCCCTTGAATAGCTGTGTGATCTAAAACAATTTACTTAACCACTCTGAGCTTTAGTTTCCTCATCTGTAAAACAGAGTCTGTTCCCCCAAGGTATAAACATAATAATAAGGATTTTTGAATACCAAAGTCACATGTCTAAGTGTATGCAACTCTTGTGTCAGAATTTGAGATAGCTGACAGGTGAGGGAAAGTGCTTTTGGAGCCTGGGAGGGAGCCTTTCGATCACCATTCAGGTTATATTGCACGGGCATAAATTCATGAAGTTGGCCATTGGGGAGACTGATTACGGTTAGGATTACTGTCCTTTGCCAGATCCTTACGAGATCAGAAGTGTCAGTGCACCTTACTGGAAATTTCCTTTGTGAAATTGAGCTACTGAAGGGCACAGTGTCTTGTTTTTTAAGGTATGTTTGTGTAAAATAGGCCCTGCAGTGTCACATTTCTTCTGTGCCCCTCACTGCTGTGAAAGACTTTATGTCAGAGTGTAACACTGATAACATATCGATAATAGAAAACTCACTGAAGCTTTCCCAAGAAATTGTAAAGTCGTTATATTTTCCAAATCAGATATTCAAGGAGGGAATATTGTCTTAAAATGGATTCTTTAGGTTTAGAGAATATTTTAAAGAAGCCTTGGTCTGATTTTTTAAAATTTTAGAAAGCATGTAAACTTGTTTCGACTATATTTGAAGGTTTTATAAGTTTCATATACTTAATGAATGGAGGTTCTCTTTAAAGGCTCATGGTCTTTTTAGTATTATATTCCAGGTCTGTTTCAAAATAAAATTGGCTTAATCAGGAAAACTTAAGTTTTATCTTAAGATTTGAGTCAACAAATGTCCAACATAAAAGGCTTATCTTATATTTGCTTGGGGATTTATTCATTTGTTTCTTTATTTTTAATGGTAGTTTTTTCCCCCCCATTCTTAACTTCTATTTTAAATCAAACCCTCTTCTAAGGTGAAAACATCCAAACTGCCACCTAAGCCTTCCACTTCCTTTCATGTATGTGTTTAGTGCTTTTTTCCTCTTCTGTCTTTTCTTCAGCATAAGTAAAAGAAACGTACTAATTCAGCAAGTAGTGCAGAACCTAGCACAAAATTAAATGTATATTTTATGTTAAGTCAGTCCTTGTGTGGCTTTTGTCTGTATCTGAACATAGTTGGAATAGATTTGGTATTGGTAGTGCTGTCTGCTGTAAGTGATGCTCTCAGGCCAATATATTGTTTTCTTAGTTTGCCAGCTAGCTGTTGGACATCACAATGATATGAGTGCTCAGTAAAAATTGGGGGATGCCAACAATTTGAGCTCTTTTGGTTTGTTTTCTCTTACTCCTTTTTTTTTGGGGGGGAGTCTATGGTTAAATTCACTTTTTAAGGCCTGTTGCATGTTTTGGATGGATAATCCTGTCATAATCCAGTGAGTGCTTTCCAGCTTGGTCTTCCCTTTGGTTCTTTATTTCTAACCATTACTGTAGCACGTGTACATGAATGCAGTAGAACCAACTTAACTGGTCCTTGGAATTTAAACTTGTGAATCTGGAGGTTCTATTATAGAATCCTTTGGAATGAGAGATGCTTATGAAATCTTCATCTCACCTTAACAAATTCTCAAAATGGTATATCCCATGCTGTTTTTGTTGGTAGCATTATTTTCTGGCTTTGTCATATCATTTGTTAAAGTAGAATGTAGTGATTGACGAGAAGTTTAAAAAGTACACCCACAATATAAATAAACTTGTGTAAACATGGGCCTTGTGGTTTGGGTGTAGAACAAGATTTGTTCTTTTGATATTAAACCTACAAGAAGAATGTGCTTACAGAACATATGAACAAGGAAAGAGGAGATGAAAATAGTTTAGGTTTACAGTGAAACAGACATGAGTCACTGGCTCAGAGAATCCTGTGCACATCATGTCTCCTATACAAGGAGAGTTAGTATATACAGGGAAAAGAAAGCCAACCAAGTCTCAGTATTTTGAGATTCCTCTTTTCCTTCCTTAAAGAGTTAAACGATATGAGCAGGGCTGTTGTGTATAGTGGTGCTGTTTCCATACTGCTCCAGTGGTGCGTGTCCAAGGGAGCAAGCACAGGCTAGCACGTAGCTGGTGTTCTGCTCACCTGGCTGGGGGCCCTGGCATGGAGCTGCAGTTGCCCACAGGAAGAGTACCATTTTCTTCTCACAAAAAATATCTTTCAGGCCTTGAAGTTATTTATACTATTTTCCCCTCTTTCTTATATCTCTTTGAGAGTTGCAATTTACTGATTTCACTTTTGGGGTTCCTAACACCATGCATGGACTGGAGTCGAAAGAGGAGAGGGCAGACCCATAACTGAATCTCCATAAGACGTATTTTGATATGTCTTCCAGGTCTTTTCACTCTTTGGGAGCGTGTACCTCAAAACCAAAATGTCTTAAGGAGCACTCTACTCAGGCTAAAGTGGAGTAAGTGTACTGTCCTGCAGAATCTCTGGCCTATTTTCTTCCTTCGAAATCCAGAGATAATCATATTAACATTTAGCAAACTTTTTTCTGACATCTCTTTATGCATATAATTATACACATACAATTGTACATTAATGAGCTTATTTTCTGTTTTGTAACATCCTTGTTTTCACTCTGTATTATTTCATGGTCATTTTTCCAAGTCAGTGTCTACAGGTCTGTGCCATGATTTTAAAAGAATAGGTAATATTCATTGGGTGGATGGGCTATACCATATTTAACCAATGAAGGCTGACGGATATTATTTAAGTTGTTTATAATGTTTTGCTCTTAAAAATGAATCTGAGGTAAGAACGCATCTACAATACCATATGCACACATGTGTGCTCACACTGTTTTCACTAATAGCAGAGTTGCTTGTTCAAAGAGTTCCAACTCAAATATTAATCTCTGTGAGGGAGAAAGTATAACACTTCCTCATAATCCTTAGACCAATAGTGGTGGGTTAAAAATGACATTGTTTGGAGCCGGCCCGGTGCGCACTGGATAGTGCGCCGCTTGGGAAGCATGGCGGCGCTCCCGCCCAAGGGTTCGGATCCCACATACAGACTGGTTCCCGCTCGCTGGCTGAGCGAGGCGCGGGAGCAACACCGAGGCTTGCAATCCCGTTGCCGGTCCCCGGTCCGGTACGGGGGCAACACTGAGGGTTGCGATCCATTGCCGGACACGGAAAAAAGACAAAAGACAAAAAAAAAAAAAAAATGACATTGTTTACCATTCATAAAAACACATATTTGAAGATTCCAATTTATAGTCTTGAAGCAAACTTTGGAATATACATTTAGCAGCTCTCTTGATTGTGTATTTGGGATTGAATGTGGAAATACTTTGTAAATCATGTAGTGCTACACAAACTGTCACTAAACGTTCATTACTAGGGCTTTACAGAGTATCTGCCATATACTCGTTTATGGAATCTTTTTATTTATTTATTTTATAAATAATATATTAAATACAGGGCATTGTGGGGAAAACAAAGACAGTGGTTCTGAACCTGGTTGTAGAGCAGAATAAACCGAAGAGGTCATCAAGAAAGCAAGTCCCAGGTCTTGCCCCCAGATCTCCTGAATCTTTGTGAGCAGAGGCTGTCCCCCACTCCCCCTGCTATGATGTGGATGTGTAGTCTTTGTTCGGAGTTCCTCCTTTAAGACATTCTTTGCCTATTTTCAAATGCTTTTCTAACAGAATAAAGAATATTTTTAGCTTTTATTCACATCCCTATAATTTTTATTTTTCCTGTTTGGAAGTTTCTGGCTCCTTCAAGGATGTTGTTAGAGGATTTTCTCAATGCCTCGTTGATTCAGTCCCAATTTTGTAAAGCTTGTGAAGCCTAAAGTATGTGTTCTTGGTCTGTTATTTTCATCTGGTTTCCTACCACGGCAAACCCATCCCATAGCCCTTGTTGTTTGTACCAATAAAGAATGATTAAGCTTGTAATGATTGTACTTTTAAACTTTGAATGAGTGATAATCTCCTACTAGCAAGTATCCTGAGAGCGAAGCCTATAAATTCCTCATCCTTATAATACTTAGTACATACAGAGCCTTCTGTATCTAAGACCATGTATGTAGAAGGTTTCATACCCATGAGTAAGAAAAGTGAGGCTTTGGTAAATAAAGTTGGATTTCACTATAACAAATACCTTTTGTTATGGCTGGCTACATTTACTCAGTTTCTGCATGTTCAGAGGGCCTTTTATTTTTCATCTCTTAGTGAGAGAGTTAATAAAAAAATTTCCACTTTTAAGCAATTTTTTTTTTTTAATTTAGGCAATAGAATAAGCAATCTGCACACATGGTTTCATTTAATTCTTTGGTTCCAGGAAGTAGGTGAAACACCTCCCTGTTGCAATTGGTAAACTAAGGGTCTGGAATTTTAAGAGATTTACCCAGAAATCATGAAAGTCTTACATGTTGGTGCTAAAATTTGAACATGGGTTTGTTTGATTCCAGAACTTGTGCTCAGTGAAGTTACTGGTTTTATCTTTCCTCTTTTTAAAAAAAATTTTGTTCTTGGCCACTGAATATCTGTATAAAAAACAACAAAAGTTTATTTCCATTCCTTACCAGTTTTTCAAAAGAAGAACAAGATTTCCTAAGAGTTTGGTAAAACATCCATGTCTTTCTTTCTTTCTTTTTTTTTTTTTTTTTCTGACAGGTTTTACATAATTAAATGATAGCTTTCTATTTGTTTTAGCTACAATTTTAGAAAAATGTGAATCTGAGATGGAAAAGCAAAAGCCATGCTGTTGGGAAGGTGCTGGTCAGAGACTGGCTGATGAGTTAGGGAATATGGCTTTCCTTCCACATTGCTTACACAATGGTTTGAAGCCACTGTACTACTCCACTGACTTTCTTTTTTACATGTCCCCAAATGGTGAGAGGTGAGAGACCTTGGAGCTAGAAGAGAACTAATATGTGTTTCTCTCTTATTAAAAAGTGCCCCTGGTAAATTATAACCCTCTGCGTGGGAAAGTCATGGGATAAATCATGGTGGGGGGAATTGTTTGCTAACTTGTAAGAAATCAAAGCGTATCAGTGAGTGGTCAGCACACTGAACAACAGGTCCCTCTACGCTGTTGTCATTTTGTTCTTAGGCAGCATGAAGAATTTGGTGACAATGATAAAATGTCATTATCAGAGCACAAATAGATATGGGTATAGATTTACAATATCTAAATTTACAGATATGTATTCTTGGTGTAGGTGTAGATGTGTATTCCTGGTGCCACTAGGAAAACCTGATCTATTACAACATTAAAACTAGGAGAAATTTCTTTAACCAGAGGGATGCTCTTCTTAAATATAGCTCTTTCCTATGAGGAAGTGACAGATGTGGACAGCTATAAACATTCACAGATGTTAGCATTTGTGAATCTTGCATTGGGAAGGATGTTTCCATCACAATCATCTGGATTTGAGTGAAACGCTAGGAGAAATTTCTTTAACCAGAGGGATGCTCTTCTTAAATATAGCTCTTTCCTATGAGGAGGTGACAGATGTGGACAGCTATAAACATTCCCAGATGTTAGCATTTGTGAATCTTGCATTGGGAAGGATGTTTCCATCACAATCATCTGGATTTGAGTGAAACCTTTGCTGTAGTCAACAGTCAACTCCTGGAGGTCAGGGACCATGTCTTTATTTCTTGTATCTCTAATATTGAGCAAAAAGGTGGTACATAGTAGGTGTTTGGTTACAAGCTGGCTCAGTTTTACAGCAGTTTGATCAATTCTTTGAGCTGCTATTGATAGATATATAGCTGTACTATTTATTTGTATGCAAGATCTTGGAATATGCTGCATAACTTGCATGACCAACCAATAGACCTTCTCTGAACCTTTAATTCTGATTTTGTTAATTGCCTGATCAAATACTGGCTAGTGACAAGGCATGGACTATTAATGACTAGGATGATGGAATAGAGAGAGTTTACTCAAGTTGCTGTTGAGCTTTTTGGACGACAGGGTTAATATTCAGATTGAGTGTAATAGACACAAATAAGCAGAACAAATGAACAGAGACCATTAGGGAAGTACAACTTTTGGAAAACTAAATATAACATGGGGAACTATGTTTGTATAAGTTTTGGTGGGACTTGTGAGTCAGCAACGTACTGCTTTATTTTCTTAATTGTTGGGCAGCCACTGCCAGTTAACCACAGGAGCATAACATGTAGGAACTGCTGGGCAACATTTCCAAAATACTTAGCATTAGTCAGATACTTTTTAGAATTCAGTGTCCACTTTGGCTGAACGAAAATGTGGAGAATTTGGCAAGGGTTCAGAGCGTGGCAACTAGATGCAGAGGAACACTGGAAAGATAGGTCCATTGAAAGAGGCTAATAAATAAGGATTCATTACTCAGCCTGATCAAAGGCAGTTGAAGGGTGATTGAATTAACGGTCTACTGTTGCATGCGTAGTTATTATGTAGCAGATGATGTAATTATTTCTACTGTGAATAGAATTATGGAAATGGATTTACATTACAATTAGGGGAAATTTTGAAGGAGCCTAAAGAACTTGATTCAAGGATTGTTGGAGAGTGGAAAGATTTCTGAACTGGAAGTATGAAATCATGTTCCTTACAGAATAGGACTAGGGTGGGTATGGCATGCCAGTTAGAGTTAGGTATAGTTGGGGTAGAAATGGACAAACTTTCTAGGTCACATTTTGTGCTACTCATCTCACATTGTATTTGACGTTTTCAGAAAGTAGATAAGTATTCCCTTTTTGTTTGTATTTTTTCATAGTTAATACAAATACAGAGACTTTACTTTTAATGTTTTTATAATGCATTTCCAGCAAGTAAGAAGTTAAAATGCAAATTGAAATTACTTCACCTACAAGTCAGCTTCTGCTCATTCTTCTATAAGCCCTTGCAATATTGTCAGTTCCAACTCTCCTTTTCTTTTTCTTCTTTAGAAAATTCTGTGTGTCCTCCTCGCTTGTTCTACAATGAGTGCCAAATCTGCCATCAGCAAGGAAATTTTTGCACCTCTTGATGAAAGGATGCTGGGAGCTGTCCAAGTCAAGAGGAGGACAAAGAAAAAGATTCCTTTCTTGGCAACTGGTGGTCAAGGCGAATATTTAACTTACATCTGCCTGTCAGGTAATGAAAACTCCATATCACTATCATTGAAACAACTTTTATTTTAAAACAGTTCGTTCTAAGGTGTCCAGAAGGGTGTTATATTCACTGTTTTGTAGATGTCTGCTCTTCCAGTCCTCTTTCCTATTTCTCTGGTGTCGTCTTATCCTTATTCACTTCTGGCATCTCTATTTTTGAGGTCGCCTTGTATTGGAATGGTAGTGAAATTCAATTTTCATGTATTTTGCAGTTTAATGAGAGCTTCCATAAAGGGCGTGGCACATACATTTGTTTGCCCGTACTTTTCTTCGCTAGGACATTGACAAAGAGATGGCTGTCTTCCAGGATTTTTGTTGTAGAATAATCCCTGGTATTTGTATAATTGTTATTACTAGCACCCTGAATTTCATTGATCTTCTTTTTCCAGGCAGTCGCCAATAATCAGTATTAGTTTTTCTCAAGATAAATATTGGCACCTTATGGAATATGAGAAAATCGATTCAGTTCACAAATCATTGCTTTGCCTGACAGCCATTCCCTTGTCAGGGAGAGGCATCTGTTTTATTAAGCTTAGAATTTTGTTGGATTTTTTTTTTTTTTATATCTTTCTGTTTGTGATTATAAGAGGTCTGTGGAATTTGCTGTGGATCCATACCAAGTTTTTTGAGATAAAATTTGGATAAATTTTCCATAGAATTGTGGATGATGTTAATCTGAATGCCTGGGGCATTTGTAATATTTCTGATAATATTTCTTGTAATGCATTAGTGGAAGAATTAGGTTTACTTTAATTCATGTTTTTTAAAAATTTCCTTCACTTTTGGTTTGAGAATAAAACTTTAATTTTTTTGGACCCATTTTTACCTTCTTAAAAAGTAGGCCTCTGATCATTTACATTCATCAGAATTTATTTCAGGGTGGAAATAACTGTTTACCAGAAAGAACCTGTAAATTTATAAGACCATATCTTAGATTAAAATGAAATAAGAACACAGCACTTTGGTAAGAATGACTTTTCAATGGTTAGAAGAAAGCTTTTATTTAAATGAGTATGAGAGAATTGACCTTGAAACATTGGTTTCTTTCTTTATACCAAATAAGAAGTAGGTTAATAAAATTTGGTTATTGTTAGAAAATATTTGTATCTCTTTAGTGTGCTAAGCAGTGCCTTGCATATAGAAGGGGCTCATTTAATATTTAATAGCTAAGTAAAAGAAAGATATAACCTTTGCTAGTACCCTCCTAGTGTTTTGTTAATGAGGGTTAATAAAATTTGGTTATTGTTAGAAAATATTTGTATCTCTTTAGTGTGCTAAGCAGTGCCCTGCATATAGAAGGGGCTCATTTAATATTTAATAACTAAGTAAAAGAAAGATATAACCTTTGCTAGTACCCTCCTAGTGTTTTGTTAATGAGGTTCAGGTCTTAAAAATATTTTTATATTTTAAATTTAGATTTTGTAGTTTTGCTTGCACCAATAAAGAATAGAATACATTTCAATAAATTTTGTGTTTGGGCTGAGCTGAACGTTGGCTAAGCATGGGCACATAGTAATGCTAATTTTATTAAGCTCTATTTTCTCAATGTTTCATTGAGATTTCTTGTAGACAGGTAATTGAAAGAAAGGTGGATGGTCCAGAGGCCACTTGAGTTTGCCTAGTACATACCATAATTGAAAGAGAAGAATCTTGTTTGCATTTTAGGCATATACTATCATCTGTCTGTTTCTGATTGTGAACTCTGTAAGAGTGATGTGGGAACTCTAACAACATTATCTCAGTGTAATAGCATAACCATTTCCTCTGCCATTTTTGGATAACTGCATTTTCTTTACAAATTACCAAGACTTTCAGGTTTAAAGTCTGAAACTATGAGAATTGCTTTTTGTTGCATTCTAATGGGGGAAAATCTTTTGTTCTGAAACTTTTTATGGTTTTGAATTTTGAGAGGACAGGTTGATAAAGTAGATCTGACATTTAAGCAGACGGTATAGTGGAAATCAGTGCAGGAGAAGGCCAGGCAACTTTGACACCCAAGTTTTTTGTAGTTTGATTTTTCTTACATGACATAGAAGAAGCCATGTTTATTTTCAAACTACCTGAAGCTTAGAGGCATATCATTGATATTCCTGATAAGGTAATGTTTTAATTAACAATTAATTAGTCAAATATTTATTAATACCTTTTTATTTATTAGAGCTGAGCATTCTAGGGTACAGTTAAGAGAAAAATCAATGCAGTGTACCTAGTTTGGTAGGGAGGAAGCAATAGACAATATATTACTTGCTAAAATAAACATAATTATAAACCCTGAAAAGGTTGAAGAAGAAAAATACAGTGGCGTGAAAGCATATGTGGGGAGAATTTGGCCTCATTGGGAGAACCAACAGCTTTGAGAAAAGCAGGGCATCACTGGTTTTGATCCAGGATTGTGGGTGAGAGAGCATTCCAGGCAGAGGGAACAGCAGCTTTATTAGAAGACTAAGCAGGATTTTGAGTTTCTCCTTTTCT
>NW_007727051.1:57160-76805 GCF_000696425.1 Galeopterus variegatus
CTGGGTTATTTAGCTGTAATTTTGTAAGGAGAAAAACAATCTCTACAGTTCATTCCGGTGTCTTGGGATAGAATTAGGATAGGGATAGGATTAACTTCTTAAGTAGTATGCAAATGCTTATGTACCGAGATGCCTCTGATTAGCATTCTTAAAGCAGTGGTTTCTACTTTTTCTTTCCAGCAATGACTAAAATTAAAAATACTGCCAGTTCCAAGTGTTGACAAGTATTTGGAGCAATTTGAGCCCTCATGCTTTGCTGACAGGAGTACAAAAATGATATAACTATTTTGGTAAATAATTTGGCAGTACTCTATTAGGCATGTACCCAAGAGAAATAAAAACATATGTCCGCATAAAGACTTGTACGTAAGTGCTCATAACAGTCTTATTTATAATAACCAAAAATCAGAATTCAAATGTCCATCTGCATGTTGAATGAATAAATTATATCTGTGCAGTGGAATACTACATGGCACTAAAAAGAAATGAGCTACCAATACATGCAGCAACATGGGTGAATCTCAAAAGCATTATGTTGTGTGAAAAAAACAAACAGAAAAGACTATAATATACTATGTGATTCTATTCAAATGAAATTCTAGGACGAAACTAAGCTGTAGTGACAAGATTGCCTGTTAAGGGGCATGAGGAGATTTTTTGCAGTGATGTAAGTGTTCTATTTGTTGATTGCGATGGCGATTACTCAGGTGTATACATTTTTCACAGCTCAGTAAACTGCACAGTTAACATAGGTGCTTTTTATTAAATGTAAATAGATCTCAATAAAATTGATTTAAAAAAAAAAGTCTAACGGAGTTACCAGCAGGATGACCATAAGAATTTATTAACTTTCTTATCTCGATCTGCCCCTTAAGATGGGCAGAAACTAGCCCCTTTCTCTTTTTTTAAAAAATTTTTAATTGAAACATAATTGATTATACATATTTGTGGGGTACAGAGTTGAATATCAATACCTGTGTACAATGTATTATCAAATCAGGATAATTAGCATGTTCATCATTACAGTACATAATCATTCCTTGTGCTCATTAACCAATTTCTTGCTAACTCCACTCCCTCTTTCCCACCTCTAGTAACCACAGTTCTGCTCTCTCCTTCTGAAAGTTCAATGTTATCATGATTGTTTATTCATTTGTTTTTTTCCTCTCTCTCTATCTCTCTTTCTCACTTTCTCTCTCTCTCATGAGTGAGGACATGCAGTATAGACCTCTCTTTTACAGTTATGAGAAGTGTTTGCATATAGCCATTTTGCACCCTCAGATAGAAGCAGCTGTGTATCATGTAAACCTGTGTTTGTGTCTATGAGATCTGTCTATATGCAAATACTTTATTTTGTGCTACCTTTTAATTCTTATTCTCTCACGTATGTTAAGTTGCTAACAACTGGAGTTGACGTATTCTTCTAAGTTCCTTATAGCACTTGTAACATTGCTGGGTATAGACACAGTAGATGCTTAGTGGAAGGTGCTATTTGAACGTATGGCTTACTACATACCTGATTATAGTGTAGACTTTGTTTATAACTTAGAGCTATTAATGCAAAGTGAAAAGAAAGCCCTGTCCACAACTTCTACAGGCAGTTGTCCTCTTTGGAATAATTTGGCTCTATAAAACTAAACTAGAAACATGCTAAGTTAAAATCATTGTATTGTTAGAGGGCGCTTACCTACCTGTATTCTGTAATTTCATGTTTAACACCTGTTTTACTGATCCTGTTTCAGTTTGGTATGTGTAATGTTTGTTGCGAGCCTTCATATCTATAAATGGATAAAAATCTTTCCTTGGCTGCTACTCATCGTCCCCACAGAAGGAGCATGTGGGAACTTTAATTTTTATGATTAGTACATTCTTTTACATATTTTGTTGAAACAGAAAATGTTAATCTTTTCAGAATGATTTTAGCAAAATTTTCTTATTTAAAAAAAAAAAAGGTCTGAATGTTCTTTGATGAAATAATTCACTTAAATGGATACCCATGGACGGTAATGACATGGATTAGGAGCATAGAACCTAGCAATATTGTCCTTCATCTCAGTCGTTGTCAACCTTAGGTGTTCCTTAGAATAACCCCTAGAACTTCTCAAAATACACATGTCCTGGTTCCACCTTAGTCCTACTAATGCAGTACCAGGGGTAGTGGGGAAGCTCATCTGTATTTTGAAAGTGTTATACAAGAGATACTGAAGCTAACATTGAGAATTTTCACTATTTGGGGAAATTATACTCTGGATTACTTTATTTAAATATTTGACATAGTGATATATTTTTGGTATTCAATTTTATTTTTAAAATACTTTTTAGTTTCTTTCTTATCTGGCCATGGTCTTACCCCTGATCTGTTTCTGTGCTTTGGTTTATTCAGTTGAAAAGTTCAGAGTAGTTAGACTAAGGTTCCTTTGGGCTCTGAGGTTCTAGGATTCTGAATCCCCTTTGGAGTTTTATGGCAAGTTTCATTTTTATTACCTGTGTATCATGTAGGGAAGAATTCAGGTTGTTAATATCAAAATGGACACTTAAAGTTTATGAGGGTTTGAGAAAATTCTTTATAGCTTGTTATTGAAATTAGGCTAACCAAATTTAATTGTCAGTAATCTGGCATAAGAAATTCTCTTTTGTGTACTTTCTAATTCAGATTGGATCTCATCTCAAAGTCTATAACTATCGAAGAGAGAGAAATCTACAATACAGATGAAATTTGACCTTGATATAAATAGTTTATTTAGTAGTGGTGAGTTGACTTTCCAAGAGTGTTTGTCCAGGAAAAATGCAGAAATTCACACTGAAATCAGAGGTATGCAAAAGGATTAGAAATGAAAGAGGAAATGCAAAACAACTGCAATGATGATATGTATTTATTATTCTTTATTATACAAGTAGTAAATATTGGTGAAATATTAAAATTTTTAGATAATTATGTAGAAGAAAATAAAAACATTCATCTTGTGCATGTTATATTTATTTTAATTCCAGTCAATCCGCACAGCATCCCTACCAATTAGGTGGTATGTCCTTCATTTCACAGATGAAGGAACCAGTGTTCATCAGAGGTTGTCACCTCCCATGGTTGCCATGTTGGAAGTGGCAGAGTTGGAAATCCAACCGGATCCTGACCCCAGTGGCCAGCTCGCACTGCCACAGTACCTCATTTCTTCTGACTTTGCTCAGGAGGGGGTGTGGTGGAAAGGGCCATGTTTTCAGCAGCAGATTCCTCTCTAACTGTCTGTAATTGACAGAGTCATGGAACACTTTTGATCTACATGGTGACTTCCTATCTCATTTTTGAGGTTATCGATTAATAGACTTTCATATATTGGGAATACACATCAGGGTAAGCCTTTTATCTCTTTTCTTTAGAGATTTGGTATGTAAATCCAGCATAAAACTTCAGTAATGCTAGAAGACAGTGCAATAAAAAACAAAGTTATTTCCAATGCCTTGATTCTATGAGTCTTCCTACTTTCTTTATACCTTTATAGAAGTGCAGTATCCTGTGTTATCCTGTTTATTAAGAAATTGGCTATTCCATGGTATGTGCTTGGACACATTTAATTAACACATTTAAAACAATAATAACCATTGATTACATGGAGCTAAAAGGAGAGGGTTTTCTTCTGAAATGTTCTCTGGCCCAGTAGATTTGACCACCACATGTCATTTATAAGTGACCTTCTGTGTGGCACCATCATGCACCTGTCATGAGGTTCAGTGCTCAGTACAATCAGCATGGCACCAGCCCATCTTGGGATTAGTAATGGTAATAATGTTATTTATTGAGTTCCTATATCAGGCATGATTCTATACCCTTTCCATATATTAACTCATTTAATACTACAACAGTGCTATGAGGTAGATAGATAATAGTACTGTTCTCATTTTGTAGATGAGGAAACTGATCATATACGGAAGTGAATTAGTTTGCCCAAGGTCATCAGCTAGTGAGAGACAAAACAATGATTTGAACCCACATCATTTTGCTCCTAAGCCTGTCCCCTTGGCCACTGGGTTCTGCTCTCATTCTCTTCCAGGGGTAGGAGTTGTGTGAGGGAAGACTTCCCAAACCAAACATCTTTTCTCCCCCTTTCACACACCTTCAGTGATAATCATGTCTCAGTATACTCTGGTCTCCTACAGGGATTAAGCTTTGGTTGATTTGGCTGGGTGGTGACAGTTTTGTATCCCAATTACTGAGCTCAGAAACTGACCTTAAGAAATCCACATATTAGAGTGACACTGTTAATAGACGTATCTGACTCTGGGAGCGAAAAATAATTCCCCAGGGAAATTCAGGAAGGCTCCTTACAGGGACACTGTCACATATGAACTTGTTTTGTTCAGTTGTGTGATAGAAAAAGTTAGATGCTTTATATTTTTTTTAGAATCTTCTTGGTGGTTCTAGATCCCTTCCTGTGAAAACTGGTGGTAGTATTTGTGTTTTCTTTTTTCTTTTTTTTTTTTTTTCTTGACCGGTAAGGGGATCGCAACCCTTGTCTCAGTGTTGTCAGCACCACGCTCAGCCAATGAGCACACTGGCCACCCCTATATAGGATCCGAACCTGCGGCCTCGGCACTATCAGCGCCACACTCTCCCGAGTGAGCTACGGGCCGGCCCAGTATTTGTGTTTTCTAAAACCTTGTGAGTAGGAGAATCCAACAACAAATAACTAAGCACTTAACATGTATTAATGCATTTAATTCTCACACCTTCTAATGTTATTTCTCCTTTACAGATAAAATAGCTGAGGCAGCCTCCTTAGCTCAGTTGATTAGAGTGCGGTGTTATAACACCAAGGTCAGAGGTATTCGGATCCCCTTACCAGCCAGCCACCAAAAAAAAAATAGCTGAGGCTTAAAGTCGGTAAGTGCACTTCCCAGGGCCTGATGGCTAGGTGAGGATGGAGCTGAGATCCACACCTGGGTCCATCTGACTCCAAAGTATACCTACTTTTTAATTTTCTTTTCCAGGTCAGGGCTAGGTCTGAGGAACAGAACTCTCCCCTTCCTTAAAGATAATGTCACAACATAACGTGAGCAGAGTGTTGTAATCTCCAAGGACTTAGAAGCTGTGCTGCCAGCCACTTCAGCTTTTCTAGTGGTTTTGCACGCCAACAGAGCTTTCTTTTTCTGTTCTCTCATGTATGTGTTCCAATGCCCAATCCAAATGGAAACAAGGGAAAACTCTTTACAGAGGCTAATGCCAAAACATTTCATTTAAAAAGGAAACTCCATCTGTAGTTCTCTCCCACCACACAGCCCACTGTTAAAAACAGGAGATTCATAGCTGACTCACTTATGTTCGTTTTGATTAGTTTTGACTAATTGCAAAGGTAGAGTAAGTGGTGGTTAAGGAGATTGCAGACTACAGCAGCTCTCCTTCTAGAACATGGCTGGTGAGGTACTGTATGCCTGGCAGGCATCCTGAACAGCAGCTGACCCTGAAGGCACTGTTTTAATATGTGCAGATTCATTATTTGTTTTGGGTGATTTTCTAAGTTAATGCTTTTAGAAGTTAGTGCACTTTGCTGTGGTATTGAGAGTTTAACATCATCAGGCTTTCGTTTGTCACTAAGTTGTAGTCAGCAGCCCTTAGGGATACCAGGAGTCCTTGTCACTCCCTGTGTTCTCCCCCTCCAGCTATGGCAGAACACAGAATTAGGCATAAGACTCACTCGTGGTAAAATACTGACTGTGCTAGTTCTGTCACGTCTTTGAGGCTCAATTTTCTCATCTGTAAAATGGGAGTAATATCTATATCCCAAGGGTATTCTGAAGAGTAGCTGAACTATATATGTGTATGTATGATGACTGATACTTAGAAGTTATTCAGCTTTATAAGCGATATTAATGTCTTGTTATTAGTGTGGCACCCACTGGTTCTTGACATATAAAGACAGTTCATCTGCAGTTTTTAAAAATCATGTTAGTGTGTATCTCTGGCAGACATCTGTGACCCAGTTCATATGAGGCAAAATCACACCAATAGCCCAGATTTGGTCTTAAGGGTTTTCTTCCTTTCCATCCGTATTTCCTCCCCTTTGCCTCCTCTCCCCTTTGTGTCTCACCCTTGACAGGAATCTCAAGGTCATTCTGACCCCTGATTTTTAAACCAGGCTTCTGTTGATTGTCTGTGTTCCAAAATTATTTCCCCCCCAAACAAGAATACTAGGTGCATCACTCTGCTGTTCTATTTCAGAGTTTGAAAACTTCCGCTCTAATCTCATGAGTATTTGTGCATTGCTGGGTACATTGGTTGCTGAAGTTCATTGTGTTCAGGCCTTTTTATCCACCTTCTTCATGGGGAGTTAGAACTGGTTTAGTCAATCAAGTTCCTGTCCCTGAAATGAGAGATGTTATTTTCCTACACTTATGTTCACTGGATCAAAAGAAAAATTAAAACAAAATAAAACAGAACATTCTCTGGGGTCATTTAAGTGCTCTGTTAAGCAAACAGGAGAAGTGGGAGAGGCTGATACAAATGCCTGTAGACCCAGCTTTTCAGCCCAGATCAGGTTCTTGTTTCTCCAGCTCTCTCCCACGTTCTTGTTTCTCCAGCTCTCTGCTACTACCCTTCCTTTAGAGAGAGAATGAATATGAATGAGTGTTGGCGTTCTGTTTACTTCCACTGAATGTCAGCCTCTAGAGGGTAGGGACTGTATATTAGACACCTCTCTGTCACGAGTGCCCTGATCACCATTCCCCTGTGGAACTGACAAAGTGCCTGGGGAGGAATGAGGCATAATCCCACTCCTGCTGAGTCTCCAAATCTCCCTGAGAGCTGAGACTGCCCAAGCTCAGGGCTGTGAGCTCACACATTCACTCTGGGTTATACCAGCTGGTGCTTGGCTTGGCTTTTTTAAAAAACTTGCTGTTATTCACATTAAGATGCTACTGGGTGGTCTTTTAATTCCCTTAGAATTCATCAGATTACTGAGCAGGAGATTTTATTCTACCTAATGACCTAGTTACCAAGAAGAAAAATGCAGATTTCTCTGATAAATTCAGACTTTTAGAATCATCCAAAATGAACAATTTATAAATGCTTCCATTGTGACTTACAGTGGGATGCTATTATCTCAAAATTTTGAAGTCCCTGTGCATTTCTCCTGAAGAAAGAGTTCATATTATAGAGAAATAAATGACCATTTTATGGGCATCGAATATATCAAAACTTTTCTCACAGTAATTGTTTTCAATCCTACACTTCCTTAAAGAGGGCTTTCAAGGGAAAAATGGAAACTCAGTGTTAACTTCTCCGAGGTTCATACCGTCTCTCCAGCCCACCCCCCTTTAACACAAATTATTTTTCATCTACCATCTGTAGATACCATGTGGCTTAGGTTGTAGACCTTAAATGTTAGACTGCATTTTGATGTGTATATCAGTTTAACAAGGTGCACTGCTCTGAGAAGCCTATAGGAGATTGGCAGGTAGATTTGAGATAGGGAGAATATACCCAGCCTTGATTCCTTGAGATCCAAATTTTCATTTTCATAAAAGGAAGCATTGCAATTGAGAGCTGCCCACCTCATTTTCCAGCTAGTGCATGTAAGCAGTAGTTACGCAGGTTTTATCTCTGGTCAGAATCTTTTCCCTCTTGTGAATCCAACTGTGTTTTGGGGTCCAGGAATTTTTAAGTATATTTCTCCCTATAAATGTATACATATTCTTTATTTAAAAAAAAAACATGGAAATTTCCACCTTAAAAAAAAAAAGTGGGAAAAATCATGGACAAGTGACTTTGGCTTTTCAGGCTTCATGTTTTTTAATACTTCTCCCCCTTTATGATATAATACTTTAGGTACAATTTGTCCTCCTTTTTCATTTAATGTGATAATAAGAATTTTATTTTATACTCTCTTTATAAAAATAATTGTAATGGCTTCTTTATGTAACCGTTCATCTGTTGCTGATATTTTGTTTTCCAACTTTCATTGTGACAAGGATGTTGGTCTTGTCTTTTTTTTAAAGTTTTCATTTTGCAGATGAGGAAACTTGAGTACATGAATAATTTGTTAGAGAAAACGTCCACACTGTTGGTGGTAGAATGGGACTGGAACTTCAGTCCCTGTGCCCTGCATAGTGCTCATCCATGGACTAAAAGGAGCTTATTTCAAAACCCAAGTCTGTCAGACCCCTTAAAAGCAAAACATTCTATTGCATTTTGTGTGCTTAACAACCTTTTAATTAATCCCCATGATATTTAACATTGTTCTACACCAAATTCTCTTTGCGGTACATATGATGCCTGCTCCCTTTAGGGTTATGCTGTTATTTGATTTCCATATGCACTTGCAGGTGTTCCTAAGTGCACTGTGCCATGTGTGATTGTGTTTGAAGAGAAAGAGAGGGGAAGAAGGTATGTGTCTTACCTAGAGTCAGCCCTAATGTTGCTCAAAAGATGTAGCTCTTTACATCATCTTTTTGGTCTGGTTCAATTATGAATTCATTAGACATTTTCTATTGTTTTACTGTTAGATGTGGGAGGGGGAGGTGGTAAATGTCAACCAAACATATTCATGCTTTTTTTTCTAGGTTAGTGCATTTAATTAATGATTCACATATGACATTAGATCCAACCTTTGAATCTACAGAGCAACAGAGTGAGGGAAATCAAATTCTTGGGAATTTTTTTTTTTTAGAACTCTAGATTTTTATATTTAGCATAATATTTAGCTATTATCAAAACCAACACCCATGTTTACATGAAAAATGAGTCCCACAGAGTTTGGATGACTTGCCCAACATCATAGAACTGCTGTAGACAAGCAAAAGAAGGTTTTTTTTTAGAACTCTAGATTTTTATATTTAGCATAATATTTAGCTATTATCAAAACCAACGCCCATGTTTACATGAAAAATGAGTCCCACAGAGTTTGGATGACTTGCCCAACATCATAGAACTGCTGTAGACAAGCAAAAGAAGGAAAAAAAAAATGTGTTCAGATCTTCTTGCCAGTTTGACTTTTGACTCTGGTTGAAGTAGGGTTAGATGAGGAAGAGATGGACTTAGTGGCTAAGCTGAATTTGAGGATATATCTCTGTGCCATTACTGTTCACATCAGTATGCAAGAGCAACTTATACCGCTCACTCTCAGGGAGAGTCTGTCAGCTGCCAGTCTAGGACATGGTTATGTCTCTTCTAACGTTTAGTTATGGTAAGGAACTGCATATGGGTTCAGCCATAAAAGCCAAGTATGCAGGCCTATCCTGCTTCTCTGTCACTTCCTTCTATACTTGGGGACACAAGTGGGAGTATTTTGGAGGGAAACAGGCAAAAATGCCATTGTCTCTAAATGTGGTGCATTGCCCAATCCATTGGGGTAAGAGAAGAAAATATTACAATTTTAATATGAAATTTAAAACATAATTGTTTTCTAATTTATATATTAAATGTATACTTTATAATCTCCATAATATGGTAGAACAGTAGTCCGTGTATATAATTTACAAATATGCATATATTGGGGGTTAATACTCATAAATTTTTTTATTGAGAGGATGCATAGCCAAAAATAGTTAGAGACCCCCAGCTAGAGTCCTGAGTGGTGGAAGCCTTTGCTGCAGTACTAAAAACTCTAGCCAGTGGACTGTAATTGACTGTTGTAGTCTCTGGCTTTAGAGTTAGTTTCCCAAAGTAGTGAGCATATAACTGACCTTCAGAATCAGCCTCAGCTAACATCGCCCCTTCCCCAACCACCCCCGATTCCATGGGCAGAAGGAAGGTAGAGAGCCAGTTGCTGTGTGGACTAAGTGTCCTCACAGAAGTGAGGGGTCTGTCATGGTGCTTAGCACTTCGTAGTGGCAAATGATGGTTCTCCTTTCAGGGGTTGTCTGCTCTCCTCTTGGAACCTGAAATTTGGCTGAGAAAATTATTTGTTTCAGTTCTAATATTAGGTTTGATTTGGATTGGGTGTAAACATCTGTGACTTTGCTTTTTAGTGCACTTTCATCAGGTCGGGCTGGTTTATTTAGTTCTGAAGCTTCTTGGCCTTTTGTACTATTTTAAAAAGGGAAACGTACATTTCCTTTGTGCACGTGACATTTATTGATTCATCCAGGGGAGCCTTATTCTTGCTGATTTAGCACAGTCCCTGGCTCCTGTATGAGCAATTCAGTTGTGCCTTTCCTTTTTTTGTACATAATTGTTTCTCTTTGTCAGAAGTTATATGTTAGATGTAAGAGCTATATGGGCCATTTACTTACAGCACTGCTAAGCCAACCCTTTCTGGGAAAGAAGTTTTTCAAACTTAAATTCAAATACTGTGTGTCCAAAAGACATTCAAATGTGCCACATCTAACATAAAGATAAATATAAGTCACAATACTCCCTTTTACGTGGAATTTGGAACCATTAAGAATATCTGTTTTGTTTTCAAAATTAACATAGCTCTGAGTTTGGACTTGATTTTTCTGTGAGTGTGTATTTCAGAAATTGTCCAAAGGAGGGATTATCCTTTGGTTCCCCTGTCTGTGGCACTCCTTCAGATTTTTACTCCACTACCAAGAGCTACTAATCCCCGTCGCTTCCCAGAGCCTCTCTTTGCAAACCTTCGTGGTTGGCCCCTGTTCCTTTTCCCTCACCAACACTATTAAAAACAACATTCCTCAGAGTGACTAATCTGGGGTATTAGTAAAGAAATAATATGGTTTACAAAAACCTTTGAAGACTGCTATTTCACTAGAACACCTTCCCTGAGGGAATTTATGTTTAGAGAGTGGCAACCCCTCTAAAACTAGTGGTGGTGGTGGCAGTAACATGGAGAGCATCTATGGAGCAACAGTTGTCGCCCATTTTACACCTTCTCAGAGAATTACATCTGGGGTTGATACACACATTATGGTAAACATCTGGGCTCTCTGTTTTGATCATGGTTCCATAGTACTTATTTCCTTATGTATCTGTTGGAAGCATTCACTAGGTCAGTGTTGATACTCAGAGACTCTTGCTTGGTGACTTTTTGCATGGTGATGGTTTTTACCTTGAATTTAGAGGACAGTCTGCTAAATGGACTTTGATTTCATTTAATTTGGCTTCTATCGGTTTTTGTGCTTAATGGAAAGTATTACAGAAAAAAATGCAACTTGATGCTAAAGAGCCTTGCGTTACTCACTTTCGTAAATCGACTAACCACGGGCACTTAGCATTATAGATGTCTCCTTTTCCAAAAGTGTGTTTATGGTGTTTTTTTTTTTTTTTTTGTCTTTTTTCCGTGTCTGGCAACGGATCGCAACCCTCAGTGTTGCCCCCCGTACCGGACCGGGGACCGGCAACAGGATCGCAACCCTCGGCGTTGCTCCCGCGCCTCGCTCAACCAGTGAGCGGGAACCGGTCTGTATGTGGGATCCGAACCCTCGGGCGGGAGCGCCGCTGCGCTTCCCAAGCGGCGCACTATCCAGTGTGCCACCAGGCCGGCCCATTTATGGTGTTTTTTGAAATCACTGTGTAGCTTGCCTTCCAGATAAAATTCTCTGGCTTTAGGACTATGATATGATAGGAATCTTGTTGCCAAGATTTTTCTATATGTTTCATACTCACTTTCTTCCAAAATCTAATTTTATTTTGAGCTACAGTACAGCTCTGTGAATGTTGAGGTCAGAGGAAGAAAGGAATCTTCTTTCTCATAAATTGAGCCCTTTGAGTCTGGACTGGAAATACTTCCAGTTCACAAGCAGAGGGAAAGTTTTGAAGAAATGAGTTTAAATTTCTTTGTGACCAGTTCAGTTTTTTGCCTAGTGGTAGGAATAGGATGATGTTACTTAAAGTCTTTTGAGGATACAGTCCTTGGTGTTATTATACAATGTAGCATCATAAATATTTCGGTCTGTGCAGTATTAAAAATGAGATTTGGATTGAAATGATTTGCTTAGATTTATGAGTTAGATTATTTTTAGCCTAACCACATTGAATCCAATTAGAACTTTCATGCCTTGTATTTATGAAAGATACCTATTAGAGCATCATTTTCCTAATTTTCTAAGGGTCTTAAAAGGACAAATTAGGTATAACATATTGGTGAGAAGTTGCATAAGCCCCTTCTAATATGAGGCTTTATTTTGTCATACATAGAGTACCAAATGGGGAAAACCTATGAGCTAGTAATGGTTAATCAAGTGATAGATCTGTGTGTGTAATCTATGTTCCTTCCATTTCCAGGAGCAAAGTAACTCATCAGAAGTAACTGTGTAAAAGCAAAGGCTTTGGAGATAGAAAAAACATGGATTTTAATCCTGTTTCTCTTACTGATTAGCTGTGTAGCCTCGAGAGAGTCACCTGGCCTGAGCTGCAGTTTCCACTTATGTAAAATGCTGATGAGGACTTAGAAAAATTGTATGAGAAGTTATACTTAAACCGCCTTGCTTGGCCCCAGGATATAATAAGTAAATAAGTGGTAGTTTCTTCATCATCCTCATCTGACATTTGAATTCATTCTTCTATTGTTGATGTGGCATAAAAGTTGCCAGTCACCTCTCAGAGACAGAACTAGAAAAGGCAAGACAGCAGGTAGTGACTGCACATTCCTCAAAAAGGAACCAAAGTTCTATCGAGGAGCCAAAGAGGGCTTGACACACATTAGGATCCTGATCACATGTTTTGCCATTGCCATATAAGTTTGTATAAAGTTATCTGTTCTGAAGATGGAAATTATCCATCTTTTCTGAAGGCCAAGCCAGTGACAAACCAATGGAGTTTCAATTTAAAGCGAGGCCGGATGCTTATGAATGTCATGAAATAGACTGGAAGGTTTGGTGTGGTATAAAGGTATGACAGGAGTAAGACACCACTCTGTTGAAGTCTTAGCCATATCCCTTTCTAACTGTGATCAGAGAACGTGCCTGACCCCTGTGAACCGCTTTCTTTACCTAGAGAGTAGGGACGACTCATACCTCGTGGGCTTGGTGTGTAGATTAGGTAAGGCCACCTGCAAAGAGCCTGGCTTAGGCCCACACACCATAGACCTCAGTAAATGCTGGTTGACAGCGTGCTAAGCAGTGCATGCGTGCGTGGGGGGGTGTGGTGCGTAGTCATGCAGAACGTGGCTCCGTCCTCAGAAGGCTTAGGAGCCATGAGAATGTACGGAATGCTCAACGAGCAGTGTGCTCAAGGGAAGAACGCAGTGGGATCCCCAACTTTACTGCTGTGTAGCTGTGTTACCTGTTGACACCCAAAGTGCCATGGCCCTGGCCTCAGCATGAAGGCTGAAACTTAAGAGCGTGAGGTTTTGGTTTTGAAGGCATGGTCAGTCAGTGCATTACAAAAACTAAAAACTACACACAAGCATATTCCTCATGATTTACTGTGAGGTGGTTTTTTTTGAGTTGACGTGCTGTCAGTTCTTATTTTCTTCTTTTTCAAATGCCTTTGTTGGGGGGAGAGTCTTAAGCCCCAGTAGGCAGCAGCAGCTTTCACAAGTCTGTACACAAGGATGGCTTAAGCTGTGCACCCAGCGCCCTAAGAGCGTGAATTCTCTGCAGTTTGATAATGTGCTTTAAGCATATAAAAGAAACTTCTGAAAGCCAATTTCTGCTTTATCATTTTATTTTCCCCATGTTCATTTTTATGCAAACTAATTCCATTCATCTGGATTTTCTTCTACCATTAAAAGCTTTAAAAGCCAAACCCTTCATGTGAGGACTTAGTCCGCAGTGTCTCAGCTGTGTCCCTGACTAGACATCCATCCCAGTGTCCCGATAGGCAGTGGTGAAGCCCTCTGCTGTAGGTGTGCCAGCCTCTAGAACCCAGTGCTGAATTCCTTACTGAGGTCCTATTCTTTTCTGTATAACTCCAGTCTAATCAGAGGTGCAGTGACTTTTTTCCCCTTAATTCCATTGACCCACGTGACCAAATACCTACAGTAGGCAATGTTTTCTTCATGTTCAATTGCCCATTTGTCTTCCAGTTGAAAATTAAACTCTCTCTTGGGCCGGCCCAGTGGCGCACTGCGCTAGTGCGCCGCTTGGGAAGTGCGGAGGCGCTCCCGCCGAGGGTTCGGATCCCACATACAGACCGGTTCCCGCTCAGCCGCTCACTGGCTGAGCGAGGCGCGGGGGCAACACCAAGGGTTGCGATCCCGTTGCCGGTCCCCGGTCCGGTACGGGGGCAACACTGAGGGTTGCAATCCGTTGCTGGACACGGAAAAAGACAAAAGACCAAAAGGCAACACTGAGGGTTGCAATCCGTTGCTGGACACGGAAAAAGACAAAAGACCAAAAGGCAACACTGAGGGTTGCAATCCGTTGCTGGACACGGAAAAAGACAAAAGACCAAAAGGCAACACTGAGGGTTGCAATCCGTTGCTGGACACGGAAAAAGACAAAAGACCAAAAGGCAACACTGAGGGTTGCAATCCGTTGCTGGACACGGAAAAAGACAAAAGACCAAAAAAAAAAAAAAGAAAATTAAACTCTCTCTTGTGCTTTTGGGTATATATGGGGATCAGTAGCCAATAGCTGCATGATGCCGTGAACAAGAGCTTCGGCATTGGTCACACAGACCTGGGTTTGAATCTTACACTGATACCAGTTGTGTGATCTCGGGCAAGTTACTTCCCCTCTCTGTGCCTTGGTTTCCTCAGCTCTAACGCTGAGTGTTGTAAATGGTGTGGCTGTAGAGATGAGAGGTAATACATGTGAAGCACCTGGCTCATTTCCTGGCACATAGCAGGTGGCATTGAATGGAAATTGCTGCCACTTTGGTTGTCATCTCCTGGTTGTCCACCCGGTTGGTTGTGTCCTGGCACTGGCCTCTGTGGGGAATTTACTGAGGGAGGGAGGCAGGGCCAGATCCCCAAACCCCTTGCAGGCTGAGATGCTCCATACCCTGAGGAGCACCTCACTTTCTCACCATAGCTGCCTACTGCTCATCATTGGCCTTATGCTCAGGTTGGTTCCTCTGAGGACTTGACTCCAACAACCTTACTTTGCCACTGGTTTGAACGTCCCTTATCATTGCTGGTGATTAAATTTCTGTGCCACCAGTTCACCTTGTCGTCATGCGTACAGCACACAGTGTCTGGGGCATTTACATTCTAAGCTGTCAGTTTTTGTCAGCAAGGGAGGCAGCCAGGCCGTCCGGGATCAGGTCAAAAAAAAGGTGATACACCTTAAGCCTTTCCCTTCCACCAGCGTGGTGAAGATGAAGAGCTGCACAGGTTAGATGGCTGTGTGGCAGCTGGAGCATGAGAATTTGAATGAATGGCTTGTTGATGCTTTGGCATTAGACTTGGGCCTCCCTGCTCAAATGGGATAGCAGCCCCCAGGGGTAATCACTTTAGCATCCATCTACCAGGCATCCATCCATTCCACTAGCCCTCTGACCGTCTGGAAGGAGGTGACCCAGTTAGGCATCCCCTAAGGATCTTACTCTCCTTTTCTGTCATATTCAACATAATTTCTATGGACTACCAGCTGAGTAACAAAGAATTTTCAGATGGGGAGAACAATAAAAATAGCTGCCATTAATTGAGCACTTAATATATGCCAGTTACTGAACTGAGCCACTTACATGCAGGATCTCATGTAATCCTTATACCAACTTTTCCAGAGAGGCATGTATGCTTGTTACCCACTTTCTTCAGATGAGGAGACTGAGGAAGGAGTAGGGAGGCCTAGTAAGTCGCCCAGAGTCACAGAGCCAGTAAATATTAGAGCACAGATTCAAACCAGATCCTGTCTTCAGAGCTGGAGGTCTTAACCTTCATGCTGTGGACAGAGGTGCTTCCTAAAGCCACTTCTTTCTTTGTCAGGCTGTGGCCCATTCCTCAGAGAATATTCCTCTGTCAATAGAAGCTAAGGGGGAATTGTTACTAATTTATTTTGGCACCACTGTTGCATTGCCTTATAGCAACCTCACTTTATAGGAAAAATGACCTGTATCCACCCTGCTCCTAAATGACAATGGGATCCAGATAGTACTTGGCCCCTCTTCACCCAGCTCCTGTGCATACCTGTTCCATGTCTGCAGTCATGTTCAGGTCAGTGCATGTGCGGATCTCAGTGCTGCTTTGCCTTCCATTGAGGGTGATTCACTTAACAAAAAGGCACTAGTGAGCCGTGTAGACATAGCAAAGTTTCCCTCCTAGAGCTGGGAGAGAATGTTCACATCACATACAATGGCAAATAATGCAGCACTCTCTGTCCCCCTCGACCCTGACTGTACTACTTCAAGGGACTTTCTTTCAGAGCTTTCTTTTTATTAATAGCATACAGCTCTGTGCTTTCCCGAGTCTTCTCTTTCCCTTCAGTCTGCTCCTCACCACCCTGTGTTTTGCAGAGCAATTCATAACTGCTTCAGCTGCCACCCCCCACCTTTCTTACTCAAACCCATTTTAACATTGGGCAAAACAGAAATACAGCAACTCCAGTCATTAGGACCAACCCTCCTTAGAAAGCAGTTAGGGTCTGAAATAACTTTATTTCCCCATTGTTACCCTAGTTAAGGAGCTGTAATCATCTTTCAGACCTGGGTTTGGTAACCCTCGCACACAAGCCAAAGATTATAGATGGGCCCTTTTTCTTTGAAAAAGTGCTGGTCAATTTCATCTCCAGGAGCCAGTGACCGGCTCCCTGCCCTCTTTCTTCTCATGAGTGGGCAGTCCTTGCCATCCTCAGCCCATCCTGGGAGCTCACTCTCTTCTTCCAACTCTCTACGCTGTCACCTTTACCCCACCCAAGAACAGCATGTAATATTCCTACCCACTCCACATAGCTCCATGCCTTTGGTCTCTCCTATGTCCATTTTGAGGACAACGCTGACCTCTGCTATTAGCATCAGCAATTCTAAGCCTTATGGCCACCATTTAGCCTGAGTTAGTTTTTTCATTCATTCTATAAATACTTGGTGGGTTCTTACTGTGGACAAAAAAAACATGATCAACTGTTTTCAAGGCATTTAGAGGGGAAGAGAGATATAAATTAAATAATCAGTTATAAAATACTGAGTTGATTTCTATGAAGGAAAACATAGAGCAGAAGAACTTGATGTGTTCAATAGGAAGTAAGTGACAAACTGGGATGGGAGGGTTGAAAAAGAGTTTACTAGGGTATAGGGAATGGGTGGGAGCAGCAGGGAAGGGTATCCCAGGCAGGGCCAACAGGCAGAACAAACACTCTGCTCCCCATGCCAGGAGGAGTGTGACAACCTTGAGGAACAGAAAGAGGGCCAGTGTGACAGCACAGTGAACAAGGGGAGAGTGATGGACTTTGTGGAAGGCTGATAATGGCTCCCAAAGAAATGTCCACGTCCTCATCCCAGGAACCTGTGAATTTTACCTTATATGGGAAAAGGGTCTTTGCAAATATAATTAAGTTAAGGATCTTGAGATGAGGAGTTTACCCTGGATTAGCATCCTGGTGGGTCTTAAATGCCATCACATGTCTTTATAAGAGCGAGACAAAGGGAGATTAGATGTGCACACAGAGAAGAAGGAGGAATGAAGATGGAGGCAGAGGTGGGGATGACGCATCCGCAAGTCAGGGGTGTTGGCTGCGGTCAGAAGCTGGAAGGGGCAAGGAACACATTCCCCCAGAGCCCCTGGAGAGAGCGTGGCCAGCCAACACCTTGATTTTGGACTTCTGGCCTCCAGAACTGTGAGAAAATAAACTCAGGTTGTTTTAAGCCACCCAATTTGTGGTAATTTGTTACAGCAGCCGTAGGCTGCTCCCTTTAAGATTCCACATAATCACCACCCAGGTTTTTAGACATTTAGACAAGGCCCATTCCTTTAGACACAAAGATATGCTGTAAGAGATATGGAAGGCATTATTCTTACCCTCATGCTGTCCATCAGAAATGTGATAGAAATCTAAGCAGGAACACGTCTGTGCACTGAGTATTCACATATGCTTACAAATACACGGAGAAATAAAGTATGTTTTGGGATATCTCTTTACTCTGAAAACCTTCCTAATGTGCTTTGCTCCTCTGGGCTGGAATCCCCTTTGGTCAAATCTTTTCCCGTTTTGCTTGTTTGACAAAATTTGTTGACAGTATTGAATAAATTAAGAGGGAAAGCATAGCTCTTTTTTTTTTTTTTTTTTTTTTTTTTTTTGCTTAATGAGATGAGGTACTTAACTGACTCCTAGTGTATTATTTTCTTCTTGGATAACAGTACTTTAAAATCTTTCAACCCAGAATTTTGCTCTAATGATAAAGAGAGTTTTAATTGTGGGGTTGGGGTTAAGTTTTCATGATTCAGAGCATTAAATGCTGTTTGCGGAGCATGAATAGTTAGTTACAATCCTGCTACTTTAGAAATTTAGTTTTATCCAGAATAACTCAAAAAGGGAAATACAAAATGATAATTTGGATTAACACTCTTCAGGTTTGCTTTTGCTTGGGCAAGATATTATCAATGAACTTTTGGAGGCTTAGGAGAAAAGACTATGCTATTAATAGGTGATTAGAGTATATGATTTTATTTATGCAGACATATATTAACTTTGTGCATCTACGTGAACAGGCAATTTCAAATTCTACCAGTTTGAAATAAGCTTATAATTTGTCTTGATGGGATTTTCTAATATTTTAAAGATCTTTTTGTAAAAAATTGCAAATATGCAATAGTAAAGAGAACAGTACTCATATAATGTCCCCCCATGTATTCATCATCCAGTTTCAAAAATTTACTGGACAGTCATATTCCATTTATTTCCCATCTACTTCCCCTCACTGGATTATTTTTATGTAAATGATATCATTTCATTCTTTAATATATTTATATGTGTATATTTAAAAGACAGAGACTTTTTAAAAAAGCACAATCAAAATGCCAGTATCACAACAAATTCTTTAATATCAAATATCATGTTAGCGTTCAGCTCTCCCAATTGTTTCATGTGTATTTAAAATTCAAAGAAAGTATAAAAATTTTTTTTCAGTTAGAGTATATTTTATTTCAAGACAATGAAACACTTTATAATAGCAGAAAGATTAAAATAGTGCATATAGCAAAGAACTTTTGCTCTGTTCAGTTTGGCAATTGTATAAAAAGAAATAGAAACATATAATTATGTACCTTGACATCTTTCTATCAGATGATAAAAAATTTTTAAATAAAGAATGAGCAAAAATTGTAGAGTAAAGCAATGCAATGTAATAGAGTCATTTGGCATTTAGGGCTATATAAGATAATATGTTTTTCAAGTAAATATCCACTCAAAACAGCTCAACATGTACTAGAAGATAAAGGTATACATGGTAAGTGCTGAGAAAGGATAGCTATTATCTTGATTTCTAGCACCACAGTGTAGATTTGCCTGTTTATGACCTTTATATAAATGGAATTCTAGAGTGTGTACTGTTTTGTGCTTGGCTTCTTCCTCTCAGTATTGTTTGTGAGAGTCATTCACCCGTGTTGTCCCATGTTGCTGTAGTTTGTCATTCTCATTGCTGCATAGGATTCTGTTGTAAAAATGCACCACTATATTTCATTCTATTGTCAATTAACATTTAGACTTTTTCCAGGGTTTGGTTATTACAAGTGGTGCTGCCTTGAACATTCTGATACATGTCTTTTGGTGAATACACCTACATATTCCTATTAGGTGTATTCCAGGAACTGAATTCCCAGGTTCAAGAGTATGTATCTTTTCAGCTTTAGTATATACTGCCAAACTGATTTTCAAATAA
>NW_007727051.1:77813-81482 GCF_000696425.1 Galeopterus variegatus
CGGGAGCGCCGCCGCACTCCCAAGCGGCGCACTGTAGCAGTGCGCCACTGGGCCAGCCCCAGTTACTATTATTAATCTAAAATTTTAAGGAAGTAGGGCCGGCCCGGTGGCGCACAGCTATAGTGCGCAGCTTGGGAGTGCGGCGGCGCTCCCGCCGAGGGTTCGGATCCCACATACAGACCAGTTCTCGCTCACTGGCTGAGTGAGGTGCGGGTGCAACACCGAGGGTTGCGATCCCGTCCCGGTCCAATATGGGCGCGACACTGAGGGTTGCGATCCGTTGCCGGACACAAAAAAAGACAAAAAGGAAAAAAAAAAAATTTTAAGGAAGTAGATTTTGGCCAGACTAAAGGCAATGTTTTCATTCATTCTATAGCTGAGAAATATTTCCATTAATAAATGATCTAACTATGTTTATAAGAAGTAGATTTTGGCCAGACTAAAGGCAATCTTTTCATTCATTCTATAGCTGAGAAATATTTCCATTAATAAATGATCTAACTATGTTTATAACTATCTTTACTGTGTATGTCTCTCACTGTGAGGAAAATGGAGAATGGTTCGCCATGATTCCTTTGGGAAGAATTCCTAGCAATCTTGAAAACTGTTGTTAAGGTACCTCTCAGTCTGTTCTTTTCAAGGCCAACTAGTGCTTATCTCAGGTACCCACTTTCCACCTCCGTAGCTGTCTGTTACTCTTCTACGGAATCCTCTTTAGTTTTTGCATTCCTCTGAAATTATGAAGATTTAAAAAAATCTTAAACTCGGGAAGAGAAATCATTAATCAATTTAGAGAGAAAGGTTGCTTTCTGGCCCATGCATTTGGCACTTGTGTCAGTGTTTTCAAGTAAGAGATGTTAGATGTTAGAATAATGCCATTGTGTGACAAAGTATCTACTAGTAACTAGGTTTTATCTGTAAGATAAAATATGTTCATTCTAATGGTGTTTACACATCTGCTCTTTCTTGTCGAATTTAGTCCCAATTTAGTTGGATTGATGCATTTCCCCCATAGTCACTTTTACTTCTTTCCTCATCTTTCCATCTACTCTGTGTGCCCTCCCCTCCCCCACTGATGTCATCAGCTGTGGATATCAAGATGCATACTAAGGTATTAGAAGGAAATTCGGATAAGTTTTAGGATGACTACTGGATCTTATTCTCCATTTTATGCTGTGCAGTGTGTTTCTGGAACATGGGAAAAACCCATCTCCTTCAGTACTTAGATTATGCGTGATGTTTTTCAGTAATTAATAACCAACCACACTTGCTCTGTCTTAATTGTTATGTGTAACAGAATCAATGACATTTTTTAAAAATTACACTCAGAGACAGCGTATTCTGTTTTCCTCTGTCACCTGCTCTTAATCCTAGAGAGCTCCTGCCTAGGTGGCAACAAAAAAGGAGCAATTGGTAGGTTTAAATCATTAAAGATGTTGTATCACATGCTTATGGTCAGAAGACAGTTCTCACTTGGTTTTTCCATTCTGAGAGAGTTCCTTACTTAAGCTCTGAAAATCGACCACATGAGAGTAATGTCAGATGGTCCCCCTTTGGGCCAGTAACAGTTACTGAATATGAGACACCTTCATGCCACAGGGCATCTGAGTACTGCCCTGCCCCACAGCCTGAGCGCCTAGCACTTCCCAGAGATTCTTTGTGCAAAGCATCAGGTCCCCAGACTTTGAGAGATAGATGAAAAGTTCCATTCCAGAGCATAAAGTCAAGGTTTCATACTCATTGCAGTTTCCCCTTGGAGATTCCTTGGTCAAGGTGCTGGGCAATGCCAATGCCCAGGAATCTCAACAAAGTCTTGCCTTTTTAACTGTCCCCATTATGGGTTTGAAAATAGATCTTAATGAATTTTAGGGCTATTTCAAAGTGTGGGTCCTTTTCAAGCATTTTTGATTTCTCCAGAGGGAGGTGGGATCTGGCACCTTTTCTCACTCCCATTATCATGGATGGCGGGCTATGTGCCTTCTGTGTAATACGAGGGCAAGGAATACTGTGTATGGACTTATTCTTTTTGTATTAAATTAACATTTGTTTTCAGATTGGAAACTGATCTGACCTAAGAAGCTGTTAGTCACTAGTGAAAATTTGAGTGATCTTCTTGAAGGCAGAAATCAATCTGTGTAGAAATATGAGTTTATATAACGAGATGGTACTTTCGAGTGTGAATCCTTATAAATCAAAAGTGTATCTTGAGAAGTGACATGTGAGGAGAAGATGTTCTCTTTCATGAATACTGTTGGGAGGTGGTGATATCATCCTATAGTTGGGAAATGTGTGGATTTGGACTCTTTTTTTTTTTTGTCATTAAATTTTAGCTATAGTATTATACATTCTTATCTGGTCCCTGCCTATTGAGTATTAAATTGAGCAGCCCACTCCCCATCCTTTATTTTAATCACTTTCCCCCCATGCGTAAAGAATGCTCAGCGCCTAAGAGTAGAAGTTTCGTTTGTGGAAACATTTGTTTTGCATAGCTCATGTGTGAATGATACTCCTCCTCTCCTTCCTGGCTTCTTCCCGCTGTAGCTGGCAGTGACTCTCCTTGTCGGTAATTGGTCTTTGTGTGTCGTTCTTGGGAGTGTGTACACTATGCCTCCTGGCATTCTGTTGAAATTGTTCTAGTTTTCTCATTTTCTTCTCCATTGCTGTCTCCGTCACCATGTTTTCCTCGGTCCCTATTTTCTTCACAAAGCCATCTGTGTTCCCTTCTGTGGGCTGTTCCCATCGTGGCTGTCACTCCTGTCAGAGCATAAGCCACAGCTGCTTATTCAAACCAGTTTGGTCCCAGAGAACCAGAAAACTGAATTCTTTTGCTTTTCCTTCATGTATTAATTATATGCTTTATATTAATACTACTTTTCTTCTTCGTTTTCTGTTTCAGAAGACCTGTCTCACCTTGTTAATGGGTGACTTTTGATTTGCTGGTTAAGAAGCACTTGACTCTTAGTCTGCCATGACCTCTGGGGTTGTTACTTCTGAGCAGTTTCTCATTTACTCATATTATATAGCTTTTCATCTTAAATTACAAAGCTGTAGCCTCTTGATCCAACTGCTAAAAATCCTGGCCCCACTCATCTCAGACTCTTGCCTCCTTTCAAAGGCTCGTCCCTTCACACGTACTCTATTCCCATACCCTTTTACTTTTGCAAGGACTATGCTCCCCCAGTTATCTTCTCTCCAACCTGGTCCATGAAACTCTTCCCATAAATGTACAAACAGTGCTTTTATATCTCCCATAAGAAATAATTCATTCAGGACTCCAGGCCCACTGCCAACCTCTCTTTTCAGCCTGCCTTTCTTGGAGAAATGTCTGCACTTGCTTTGAGCTCTTGCTAATTCCTCCTTCACCCTTTAGCCCACTTCAGACTGGCTAAGTCTCTCCCCACTCGACTTTTGCCCCTGATGAGTTTGTGGGGAAGTCCATGTATTACCTAATCCAATGGCCACTTTTTTGTCCTCTTTCACCCCATCCCTCAGTAGCATTCAGCACAGTCAACCCTCTCTCTGCCTCAAAATTATTTCTCCGTTGGCATAAGACATACCATATTTTCTCTTGGTTATATTTCCGCCCCATTACTTGCTTTTGTTTGCTTTTTTTTTTTTTTTTTTGTCCTTTTTGTGACCAGTAAGGGGATCGCAACCCTTGGCTTGGTG